>NW_006289390.1:85536-105364 GCF_000327345.1 Myotis davidii
GCAGGCCCCAGCCGGCCCCGCCTCTCCCGTCCGAGTCTGCGTCCCTATCGACTCGCCCAGATCTGGAGCTCAGAGTCTGCGACTCCCTCCCGATTCGCGCTCGCCCTCCGCGCCGCACCGCCAGCCCCGCTCCGCGCGCACTCGCACCTCAGAATTTCACTTCAGCACACTGCGGCTTCTGAGTCTGGATATGATACTCTCTTTACTCCTAGTTGTAGAATTTCCACTCAGCCAGCCCTCCTGTGGCTCTGGATGTTGTCCGTTCCCTGGTTCAAGCTTAATTTGAATTGGTTGTTCAAGGCAGCAATCTCTGGCGTTAACCTATGCCGCCATCTTCGGTTCTCCCAGTCGGCATCAATCTATTAATAGAGTTTTAAATTAGCAATATCAAGAAAATTTTCATAGTTTATAGGCCTTTAAAATGTTGCTTATTTTTGGCCAATTTTATACTTTCTCATGTCTTGGTAGAAGATGCTGCTGCTACTGTGGTTATTATTATTACTTATTGTAGAATGCCCTTGCAAAGTTTCTCTATGGGTATTAAACATCTAAAGAATAAAAACATAAATTGTTTACTATTAAATTCCTAGTGTCCAGAAATAGCATGGCATATAAAAAGTGCTCATTAACTAGGTTTTGTACACTCAGCTGTGTTGGGCCTCTCTAATGATACTGCAATAGCAATCTAATTTGAGGAGTTGGCATCTATGTAATGACCCATCACCAGGAGGCTGAGCGCATGGGAGGCACGCTCGGGTGGGTGGGGCTGCGTGTGTGGCAAGGTGCACGTGGGTGGGCAGGGACTTGATCAGAAGGAGCATCAGGGGAGTCCCATGGCACCAGCCCTGTGGGGGGCGGGATCCGGGACTCGGGGGAGTCCCACGCAGTGCCAACGGGGGCTTGATGCTGTGTCCCCAAGGGCTATGGCGGGTATGGATCTAGCATGATTTCAGTACACGCAGGGGTGGGCAGGGCTCTGCACAGCGAGGCCCACGCAGGTGGGTGGGGACTTGACTCTAGGTCTCACGTTTCCGGAGGACTTGATGCTGCATCTCCACGGGTGCCAGCGCAGGCTCTGACAGGAGGGAGGAGAGAGCCCAATACCCGCACCCAGGACTTGGCTTTAAATGGGAGGTCAACACTAACCGGTTTGGCTCAGTGGATAGAGCATCGGCCTGCGGACTGAAAGGGCCCAGGTTCGATTCCGGTCAAGGGCCTGCACCTTGGTTGCGGGCACATCCCTAGTAGGGAGTGTGCAGGAGGCAGTTGATTGATGTTTCTCTCTCATCAATGTTTCTAACTCTCTATCCCTGTCCCTTCCTCTCTGTAAAAAATCAATAAAATATATTTAAAAAAATAAATAAGTAAATGGGAGGCCAGTGTCAGATGGGGACAAATCAATTCTTCTATTATAGAGAAAGGGCAAATAGCAATATTAAAATATTTCCTCTAATTAATCCCTTTTAATGTGCACCGGGTCACTAGTTTATTACTAATAGACACACAATGCCAATGATGGCAGAGGTGCTTACAATTGTTTCATAAGTATTTTGAGTTAGTACTTTTATTTTACAGTTTGACTAATATTCTAATAAGTATTCTATCTTATCTGCTACCATTTTATTAGAAATTCAGTGAATCATTAAAATATCCAAAATTTCATTTGTGTTCATTATTTATTTTATGCCACATATTATTTCAAAAATGACTATGGTGGCTTGCAAGAATGCAAGTAATTCATAAAGACACAATGTACATTTAATATAAATAAGAGAAGGGAGTCAAAGAAAACACAAAATTTACAAAAGCGGATGGAGCCACGAATGAGGTCAGTACACAAAATGCGTGCCTTCAAGACAAATACTTTTTGGAGCTGGGCCACAATTTGCTTTTAATATTGGAGCCAACAACAGAAACAGGAAAACATGATTCACAATACAGTTCCTAACACTGAGACTCAAATGTTTCCTACGCAGGATTTGGCACCAACTCCCCTTCCAGTGTGACAAAATTGGCATAGGAGGTATGTAGAGTACCTCTGGTGCAGTCTCCGTATCCCATCCACCCCCTGCCCAGTTATTTCTGCTTCTTACTTATCAATCCGAGCAGTAGTCTCTCCTAAAATGTCACTTTCTAACCTGGGCAAATGCAGTAGCCTTGCAACTGGTCTCCTCACATCCATGCTTACGCCACCTCCAGACTCCACTCATACATTTTTCATATCTCAGACACAGTGACTTTTTAAAAATGAAAATTAGATTCTACTAGGTGATTGTGTTATTTTATTTTAATTATTGCCCTTAGGATAAAGTGTCAATATGGCATATAAAGTCTTACATAATATGCCTCCCCAACATCTGAACTTAAATCATTTTATTTTTTGTCTGTGTGTGAGGACTGAGGGTAGCTAAATGGGCCTTAGTTTAGTTCCACAAACTTACCCTGGCTCCTCCCAATTCAGACACTTTGCACCTGCTGTTCCCTCTGCTTGACTGTTTGGTTTTTCATTATACAAACATCATATAGTTAGTGGTGTCCAAAGTCCTTTCAGGTAAGTAGATACCAAAACATTCATCTCTGGCAGGGATTTTCAACCTTTTTCATCTCATGGCACACATAAACTACTGGTAATTACTAAAATTCTGCAGCACACCAAAAATATTTTGGCCAATCTGAAAAAAAAATGGTATAAATTTGATTTATTTACAACAACTAATACTAATAAATATAATAATAATTGCCTAAGCTATTTTTCCCAATGTGACTTTTTAAAAAATCAGGTGCCTATATCTATAATAATAAAAGCATAATATGCTAATTAGACCAGATGGCGTGACAACCTTCCAAACTACATTCTGGAAAACCTTCCAGATGAAGTTGGGGCTGCGAGGTCCGAGCCCCTTGTATGAATTTCATGCCTCAGGCCTTTAGTTTGTATATAAGAATTTCTGGTATCAAGAATTAACCAATCCTATGCAACCTTATTATGCAAAATGACAAAATGTCAACTTTGTTATAAGACCTATATATTTATGGTTCAAGACAGAACATTCATACTGGACAGCTATTGTTATGTTGGCTGTTGTCATTTTTTATTTGACAATCTAAGGGAAAAGAGGTCAGTGCCCCTGACTAAATGGTCATATATTGCATGTTTTTAAAATTTTTGTGGCACACTGGTTGAAAATTGCTGATCTACAGGGTACATTCAATTGCTTACACGCTATACAACATATATATCATAAATCAGAAAAAAACCCTTTTGAATATGTAGGATAAGTTTGGTTTTTTTTTTTTTGAATGTTCATAGTAGCTTTATTTGTAATTACTAAAAACTGGAAATGTATTTCCAATGTACAGTCCAAATGTATTTCAAAGGATGGATGGATCACAGTCTGTGATACATTTATACAATAAATACTTCTTTTTATTATATATATATATACATTTAATTGTTTTATTGCTTAAAATATTACAAAGAGTATTACATATGTCTCCTTTTTTTTTCTCCCCTTGACCTTCCCCTGGCCTCCCATACCCCCCCAGTGTCTTGTGTCCATTGGTTATGCTTATATGCATGCATACAAGTCCTTCGGTTGATCTCTTACTCACCCCATTGTTGTTGTCATTGCTGGGACTGTGTAGGATAAGTTTTAATAAATCTGCCAATTAATTATATTGATTAGGTTGTCTAAATAATACTAACATCTCAAGAGTGTTAGATTAACTCTTTATCATCAACTCAAAAAGTTTATATTTTTTCTTAGCATAAAAAATAAATATTCTGCATTGCTAATTATTACTTAACTTAATAAGTGATAATGATATGTATCACAAAAATAAAATATTTAATGCTTACAATAATATTGTTGACAGAAATTTTTTTTAATATATTTTATTGATTTTTTACAGAGAGGAAGGGAGAGAGATAGAGAGTTAGAAACATCCATGAGAGAGAAACATCGATCAGCTGCCTCCTGCACGCCTCCCACTGGGGATGTGCCCGCAACCCAGGTACATGCCCTTGACCGGAATCGAACCTGGGACCTTTTAGTCCACAGGCCGACGCTCTATCCACTGAGCCAAACCGGTTTCGGCAACACAGAAATTATTAATAATCCAAAAGCAAAGCTAGGACATAGAAAATAAATCTGATATTCTATAAAAGTAAAATTTATTTAACAATCACATTTCTACTGCTTATTCTATAGAGCTGTAATTTAACTTTCTATTTTATGTTTTCTTTCTACCTTTATGAAGTAATCATCTAAAGATTCTTTGGGGAAAGCAGCCTATAAAAAATATTTGAGCTTCCTCTCAAATGACCTTATAAAACCCAGGAAAATGTATTCCTAGTTCCCATGTTGAAGGGATATATCAGATATAAGGGTATTAATAACACATTATCTTTTGTAAAGAAAATTATAAGTGTTAGTAATAATCATAGTTCAAAAGTTATATTTTTAAATTACTTTATAAAAAGATAGTCACAGTAATAAACTGTTGATCTTAATAATTAAAGAAAATGAATTAGATCAGAATAATATGATGTTTTAAAAACACAAAATAAGGAAGAAATGTCTACTTTGGAAACTATTTTTTTAAGGATGGAAAGGGAATGCTACTTCTTAAATAAAAATAAAGTGTTAGCACAATGGATTTAATAGTCTTAGGATGTTTTATTCCAAAATAAAATTTGATTGAAAATTTGATCCCTGGTGGATTTACACAATCTAAGTGATGTTATGTCAGGCAATAATAAACAAGATCAATTAAATTTACACTAGAAAATTATCAAAAGCATGAGTGTTAGAATTTCAAAAGTGTGCTTGTCGTAGAAAAGGAATGGAGGAAAGAAAAGGAAATTAGCAATAATTGTTAGTGCTCAAAGAAAACATTTTTAGACAATCTGAAGGCCATATTAAACGCAATTTCTGGGTCATGACAACGGTAGGTATTGATATGGAACATGTGGTACTTTTGATTAAAATAAGAATACAAACAGTCATCTAATAGTAGATGTTGGATTTGCACTTGAAAATAATGGGTAAACATGGTAAGAATAATTACACACACACACACACACACACACACAAACACAAATGTATTCTTTTACTGTCTCTAGAAGCACCTCTAGAGTTAGAGATCTCTTGTGATCACCTCAAATTTTTATTTGTCTTAATGAATCTTTATTATATTACTTCTATTTTATTTCACTTACTCAGTTCACTGATATTTGCCTTATAGCATTGGTGGGAAAAAAACATGCAAAATAAATAAAGATGGTGCTCAGAATGGATATGTGACTATTGATTACATATTTTGCTGCTACATTAGTAGGAAATATCCCCTAAGCCATTTTATTAGCCAAATACTAGTACCATTCATGTAATAAACCAAGTCTGGTAAGAATTAAAGAAGGAGCTATGGCCAGGCTTTCTCTGCTATTGCTCTCAGCTGCTACTTTGCCCCCTTGAGTTCCTCTCTTTAGGATTTCATTATTTTGACCATGTTCAGTATGTGGAACCAATACCCACCCAAATGGAACTCCATAGACATTCAAAATAATGACAGCGGAATATGTGAAAGTGGCAATGGTTAACAATGATTACAGAAAGATGGAAAATAATACACAGAAGCGAGAAGTAGTTCTCTATTAGGACAGTACTATTTGGGTGGCTCTTCTCTATGTCTAGAATATAATATTCTTATCTCACAATTTCAGCACATATACACAAAACAACAATGTGCATTTACCATTGCTTGGATTATTCATGGGGTTTAGACATCTGTGGAATCAAGGAATCAGTGAAAATAGTAAACACTTAGCAGCAGTAGTTGGTGACTTCAAAGCCTGTGAACAGGAATTAACAGAGTCCATTTAAGGGAAACAGTTACATGAGCTTGAATAAGATGAAGATATTTTTACTGCCTGGCATTGTGAACACCGTGCCACTTTTTATCATTGATGCTAGTGGTTTTTACTCTGTGCCTTTATCTCTTTCTTAATTGTTCTCTGCCCCACAGGGTCTCCAGTGAATCCCTGAATAATTGAAAACATTCATCTCCCCAGTGGTTGAGCTCTGGTCACTGTGGGACTCGAGCAGCTCAGTAAACTGATTGCTGTATTCATGTAAAAGTGTAAGATTTTAAGATGGATGGCACAGCATCGATGCTGCGACCTCCTTTGACTTAGGTAATTACTTTAAATCATTTTTATAACGTAATGTTTTGTCTCTAGTGCAAGTTATGATAGCTTAGGTATTAAAAATCTAACATGGATCTGGTCTGCTGTCATAGTAATAGTTCTCTTTGTCTCCCCAAATATAGGAACCATCCCTTTAATCCTTTGAGTAATATTATAACTAAAATAGACAAATTATTTTAAAATGTATCATTGCCAACGGTATAATCATAGAACAAAATTTTAAAGGAAGGAGATGAAGTGAAATATTAGTTATCAGAATCAGGAGACTAGCAATGACATTTGTGTGATAGGATTAAACACCACAGAAGGCTAATGCTAGAACAAGACAGAGAATAACCAATTATATTGTCATGTGCACTTCTACACAGCCCTGTGCCCTAAACATAACACAACAGTTTAAAATATTTGTTTATCTTTTTTTCTCTATGAAATAAGAGAAATATACTTTAAAATATACGGTTAATTTGCTAATAGCATTGCACTTAAGCTAAGTAGAATCATTTTACCTGTTTTGGAGAAAATGATTACTCTGGCTAATTTTTCTTCCTTAATTCTTTAACATATACAATTAAGGCAAAGGTCAATAAGAATCTTAAATTATGGAAGTATGTGCCATGTTAGAAGAATTAGAAACTAATTGTTTAAAGCTAGAAAGCCTGTATCAGAATGCTACAGTATCACCTGGGATTCCAGCAGCTCTTTGCCTTCCTTGGCCACAATCTCCCTGGCTTTCACACTTAAAAGTCACGGGACTTATTTTCCTGGCTCTGGAACCATAGGCTGGAGGGGATTGAGGTGGGGTTGGGATCCCTCATCCCCTGGAGGTGACCTCTGTAGTTACAAATATCCCTCCTAATTTGTAACTGCCACAGGTAGTGTGGGACCAGCCTGTTTGGGGTCTCCACCCCTCCTACCAGTCTCCATGTGGCTTCTCTTTTATTTCCTTATAGTATGTGTTTGATACATACTTACAATTATTTATTATTTGTGAAAATAGACTCATTCACCTCAATTGTATTCTTGAAGCACTGATTTCTTACAGGACAGCACCTGTGTTTACTGTGCTGTATCATGCCCCACAGTTACATGAGACATGTATGTCTCCCAGAATAACATTTTTATACATTTTGGAATCCTCTCTAAAACACAGAATGATGATATCATAGGTGTTCAATAATGATACAAACTTTTATACCTCTCAGCTATGTATGACAATGGCTATCACTCTTTCTTCTTTAGGCTATAGTCTTTATAGAGAGGCTCCTGAAATATGTATTGGACAGTGTGTGTTCTGCAGCTGGCTACTGATATACCTCTGAATTCTTCCTTTGCTTTCTATCCCTTTCCTTTCCATCCCTTTCCATTCCTTCTTCTATGAATAAGACCTTTTGCTATGTGCTATAGAGCATATCTTCCCAATAGCTCATGGTGCCTTGCAGAGGCTTATAGATAAATCATAAAGACTGACTTCAGTCCTTGAGATGGACATGTAGGACTTAGAAGCTTCAGAAACTCTTTGGACCGTACTTTCAGATTGACGGAGATTTGTCCTAGCTTCTCTGAGGAAGACCAGGATTAAATAGAGTCAAACTATACTGTGGTGTAAGCAGTGAGCGTATTGAAGATAATAAGGAATAAGGACTCGCTGCTCATCTACAAGGTACTGAAGATAACCACTAAGGTGTCCTACCACGTAGCTGTCTACCTTAGCAGTCAGAGGCACAACACAAACCCTGCATTACAGAAGGAGCCCCTGGAATTTCTGGAGGAAATCCTCCTCTCAGTGCTCATGGAGCTTGTCATTCAGTCCGAGGTACTGCCAACCAGGGACCAAAGAACAGGGAAGTTGAGTGGAGTTCCTGACAGGTGATTCTTCAGATGGCCACTACCACATTTTGGATTTATATATACTAAACACTTTGTCCCTTTGCAGTTAATGTATCTGGCACTTGGCTATAATTTAAATCAAGCATCACTATTTTGAAATATTTAACATGAAAAACTTTGACCCTGTCTAAAATTCACACCCACAGTTACAAGAAAGTTCAATATAAAGTTATAAAGTAAGAGGACAAATTATTTAATAACTTTAACTCAGGAAAAGTGTTAAATTATTACTAAATAAGCAGGTCATGTTTTTATCACCAACCTCTAAACAATGTTTTTCATGGATTAGAACTAAAAAATATGTAAAGAATCACAACTAAAAGGCATGAAAATTGCATTTATCTATTCAATACATAAAACCTGACTTAAAAAAAAAATGTTCACAAGAAACTCAAATGTATCTTTTAAGGAGAAAACATTATTTTGAAGTTTGATACTTATTCATCATTTACTATTTTCCTTACTACTCTGTAGTTAATTATTCTTATGGTAATTATTTAATACTAGAGTCCCCATGCAGATTCATGTACATTGAAAGGAATTAATTAGAAGGTGACCAGTGGGGCAGGACTGGACAAGATGGGCCAGACACACCCTAGAGCCAACCTCCCACGGTCCCTCCCTGGCCGGCTACACCTGGGGCAGCACCAGGGCTCGAAGGGCATCTTTGGAGTGAGTGGGATCTCTCCAGCAGGTGGCATCCCTTAGCCTGGCCTGCGAGAATCGGCCGAAACTGGCAGTCAGACATCCCCGAGGGGGTCCCGTAGTGGGGTTGCTGTAGCTCTGCAGCTCTCACGTTGAGCATCTGCCCCCTGGTGGTAAGTGTGCATCATACCTACCGGCCAGTCAGCCAGTCATTTAGGCTTTTATATATAGAGAATATTGAACAGTTGGTTGGCCTTTTCACCAAGCCCACCTTCTAAAGATGGGAGGACTAGTTTCAATGACACAGAATCAATCACAGCTGCATCACTAGCTTTGAAGGATCTTCACCTTTCAATGGTTATGTGAGCATAAACTGAAATGTCTGCAATGAAGTGTGAAGCTAGAAGCACCTGGTTGCTAGAGATGCAGACAACTGAGCAATTGCATTTAGTTAGAGAATTGGAGAAAGAGTGATGATAAGGGCAGAGACATTAATAGGAAAGATGAATACAAAAGAAGAAAAAAGGCCTACTTTAGAATTTTGTAAAATTCTTTATTGTTTAAAGTATTACATACAGTACTACATATGTCTCCTGAATTTTTTAAAATGGTATACTTAAAAACATAGAAATTGACATTAAAGTTGCCATTTCCACTGATTTTCATGCCTCCGTTTCTTATTTCCTCTCAACCCACCAAAACTGGTTTCTGTCACTCACTGACAAGCTAAAACTTCTTTTGGAACTTCATCAATAGCTTTCATTTCTGATGAACAATTTTCAGACAACATAATTTTTAATATCTGTAGCATGTGGCAGTTATTATTATCTTTTTTCACTTGAAATCCATGACACCATTTTCTCCTGGCTGTCCTCTTCAAGAGGTTCTCAACCTGTGGGCCATGACCATTGGAAAACACATACAGCATATCAGATATTTACATCACAATCCATAACAGTAGCACAATTACAGTTATGAAGTAGCAACGAAAATAATTTTATGGTTGGGGGTCACCATAACATGAGGAACTGTATCGAAGGGTCGCGGCATTAGGAAGGTTGAGAACCACTAATGTCACTTGTCTTTATCTTTCATGGGCTTCTTTTCTTTGTTCACTCTGTTCCTTCAAGCTAAGTCCTAGGTCAGTGATGGCGAACCTATGACACACGTGTCAGAGGTGACACACGAACTCATTTTTTTGGTCGATTTTTCTTTGTTAAATGGCATTTAAATATATAAAGTAAATATCAAAAATATAAGTCTTTACTATGGTTGCAAATATCAAAAACTTTCTATATGTGACACGGCACCAGTGTTAAGTTAGGGTTTTTCAAAATGCTGACATGCCATCACTGTCTAGGTCCTCTTCTCTTCCCTCAATACACCCTCTCCTAGAGTTTCCTTGTCTCTTCCATGGTATGAAATAATATAGGTAGACTGACTTCTCAATTTCCATGCCTGATCCAGATCTCTCAGCTGAGGCTCAGATCCATTATATGCTATTCTATTGTCGAGTGGACATCTTTATTATGCATCCCTCAAGGTAATCAACAAGTCACAAATCATTTCATTTTATAATTCCTACATTGCAACACAGAGCCATAAACCCATCCACTCAATCCAGCAGACATCTTTCCTTCTCTTGATCGCTAAATTCTATTTCGTCAGTCCATCAATCATGCAGAACCACCAGTCCCACCTCTGAAATCTGTTTGCTTCTCTGTGCCACTTCTTTATCTAAAAAATAGAAGAACTCAGCTTCTGAAGGTTTAATACATGGACTTACATTAGAGGGTGAGAACACAGTCCATATGTTAGCTGGCCATATGTCGATCCATACTGTCTGGGTTATCCTTGTGTCCATCCATACTATCTGGGTTATCCTTAGAAAATAGTGGGATTTATGTCATCAAAAAGGGTTAAATGTGATGCCTTGAATCACTGTTTTGCTCTCAGTATTTTGAGTAGCCTACATGCTACAAGAAGCTTTCAAGATTGCTAATTTTAGTGCTAATCACTTTGGCTCAGCCTGTGGATAGTGTGTCAGCCTGTGGACTGAAGGATCCCATGTTGGATTCCAGCCAAGGGTACATACCCAAGTTTCGGGCTTGATCACCAGTGTGGAACCTGCAGGAGGCAGTTGATCAATGATTCTCTCTCATCATTGATGTTTCTATCTCTCTCTCCCTCTCCCTTCCTCCCTGAAATCAATACAAATATATATTTTTTAAAAAGAACTTAAAAAAAGATTGTCAATTTTATAAAAGCAAGTTCTTTAACTAGAATATTTGCAGTTCTTTATAAAATGCCTATACGAATCTTTTATATGACACAGAGGTTTGGCAAATATGTAAGGCAAATTAATTATGAGTTGGGAAACTTTTTTTAAAAGTCAGTGCTTTAAATGTGCTGAGCTGTTAAGTACATTGTTGTCAGTAGGATATAAGTAACAGATTAATCTTTATTGTTGAAAGTATTACACATGTCCACCTTTATCCCCCAGTGATCCCTTCTAGCCCAGTGGTTCTCAACCTTCCTAATGCCAGACCCTTTAATACAGTTCCTCATGTTGTGGTGGCCCCCAACCATAAAATTATTTTCGTTGCTACTTCATAACTGTAATTTTGTTACTGTTATGAATCGTAATGTAAATATCTGATATGCAGTATGCATTTTCATTGTTACAAATTGAACATAATTGAAGCATAGTGATTAATCACACAAACAATATGTAATTATATATGTTTTTTCTGATGGTCTTAGGCGACCCCTGTGAAAGAGTCGTTTGACCCCCAAAGGGGTCGCGACCCATGGGTTGAGAACTGCTGTTCTAGCCCATCCCCACTCCCTACCCCAGGCCTTCACCACCCTATTATCTGTGTCCATGGGTTATGCATGCAAGTACCTTGGTTGATCTCTTCCCACCCACCTACCCACCTCTGTCTTCCCTCTCAGATTCCACAGTCTGTTTCATGCGTCTATGTCTCTGGATCTCTTTCATTCAACAGTTTATTTTGTTCATTAGATTCCACATATGAGTGAGATCATGTGATATTTATCTTTCTCTGACTGGCTTATTTTGCTCAGCAAAATACTCTCCAGGTCCCTCCATGCTGTCTCAAAGGATAAGAGATCCTTCTTTTTTACAGATGCATAGTATTCCATGGTGTAGATGTACCACAGCTATTTTATCCGCTCATCTACTCATGAACACTTGGGCTGCTCCCGGATATCAGCTAGTGTAAATTGTGCTGCTATGAACATTCTTTCTGATTGGTGTTTCTAGTAGCAAGCATTTAGACATAATTTGTCCCTTTGAAGTATAAATGACATTTTAATTCTTGAGAAAAAAACTGCTTTTTGAAAAAACAAATACATCATAGAAATATTATTTTGAAATTGATGTTTTCGCATGTTTCCATCATCATGTGTGTTGCTGAAAACATGTACATGAGTCTCCTGTGAATCAAATCTACTAAAATATAATATTCAAATAAACAGTCTCCATATATTTTAAAGCTATTATAAAATAAGACTTTCTGATTAGAATATAGTTAATACAATGTTTCAAAACATCAAATTTGAATAATTAGTGGGTTGTATAAAATATGGTGATTATATTAAAGAAAACACTTTTTTTTTCAGCGTTCCATTTTGATCTGTGTATCTTTATGGTATATTTTCAACTTTGATGGTCATTAGAACCAGTACCAAAGCAAACCAAATCATAAGCAGATCTTAAATTATCAGTACCATAAAGCATTAAGGCAAAATTTCAAAAACAATACATCACATTTGATCACACTGCTCTCACAAAACGTATCAATTAAAAACACAGCATATAGTGTTATTATATTTTATTAACAGATTATAAAAACGGTATTTCAGGGAAAATAAAAATATTTAACATCGAAATAAAATACACTTAAAATATTCTTTATGTCCTACTTTTTCATTTCTATATTTACATGGTTTATCACCCAAATATATTTATATGTTGGGGTGATAACTGTAAAGAATTTACAAATTCCACTGGAGATATATTGGAGTGTATGCTCATTTTTATTTTACTAAGAGGGGCACAGAAAAATTTGGATGCCACCATCATCTCCATGCAATGTTAAAAGTCCTTCATATGATAGAGGTGTACACAGGACAACTGTGGCTTCTTTGCCTATAACCTGGCGCAACCAAGTTCTAGGTTACTCTGTGCATATAGAATAAACAACCAGAGAATGAACATAAGGTCCTACCATTAGAAAACATAAAACCACCCTTGAACTCATTCTTATAGCCTATCTGCTCCTCACATTTTTCTACCCATTCAGTGTGTTCCATCATGTCTGTCGTATAAAGCATTTCACCTATTTGATATGGATTCTACACTCCAACCAAGATACTCTGCATGCTTTAATGTTTGCCTTATAAGCGTTTTGGTTTGTTTAATTTTGTACAGTTTATTACCTCTAATGACAAAGCAAGTTTCATTTTTCTCCAGTAACCTATGAATCTTTATAATTGATGTGAAAGTAATTTCCTATATTACATACATAATTTTTATTTTCTTAGAATATATTTTATCTTCAATTATTTGTGGTTGTATGAAAAGATCTCTCAAGTAAAATTTTACATTGTACAGAACAATCAAATATTTTACTTTTATATAAGTACAGATCTCTAGTCATAAAATCCCTATGAGGAATCTAGTTATGAATTTAACTTGTAACCGGACTCCACTATTTCAGATAGTCAATAAAGGAGCAGTAGATATCATCAATCTATTTTCTAATAAAAACACATAAAAGTGTAATAACTTTATGTAGTATTAATGTGCAATAGATTAAAATTTACTATTTAAAAATGTATACATTTATTAATTACTAGTGGCCTACTGCACAAAATTCGTGCTTGAGGGGGGGGTGTCCCTCAACCTGGCCTGTACCCTCTCCAATCTGAGACTCCTTGGGGGATGTCCGACTGCCAGTTTAAGCCCAATCCCTGTTCGCCCCCAGCCTGCCCTTCCACTGGCCTTCTCACCCCCAACTGCCCTGCCCTGCCAGCCAGCTCACCCTCAGTTGCCCCCTCTGCTAGCCTGATGGCCCCCAACTGGACCTCCTTGCTGGCCTGATCGCCCCTAACTGCCCCCCTGCCGACCTGCTCACCCCCTACTATCTCCCCCGTTGGTCTACTCGGCCCCAATTGCCACCCCTGCCAGCATGCTTGCCCCAAACTGCCCCTCCAACTGGCCTGATCATACCCAACTGCCCCCCCTCTGGCCTGCTCACCCCCAACTCCTTCCCTGCTGGCCTGCTTGGCCCCAACTGAAAAAAAATGCAGCCAGGGAGTTGGCTGGGGCGTCAAGGAAGCCAAGCCTCCTGCCCGATCTCTGGACGGCTTGGCTTCCTTGGTTGCACAATGATGGTTAATTTGCATATTACTATTTTATTAGATAGAATTGTAAAGATTTAAAAGCCACAAAAACTAGCACCATCACCACCATATAACAAAAAACTCTAATATGAATTATGTTCTTTGGGAAGAATTCAGCTAAGGCAAAGCTTTCCCCACCCTTTCATTTAATTTTATCAATTTATTCTCATTTTCTAAAATCATTTTTATCGATTTTTAGAGATAGAGGAAAGGAAAGGGAGAGAGAGAAAGAGAGAGAGAGAGAGAGAGAGAGAGAGAGAGAGAGAGAGAGAGAGAGAAACAGCAATGTGAGAGTGAAATATTCATTGATCTGCTGCCTCCTGCATGCTCCCTACTGAGGATTGAGCTGCAACCTGGGAATGTGCCCTGACCAGTAAGAAAACTGAGCCACACTGGCCAGGTTTCTCCTTACAATTTTAAAACAATGTTTTTTATGCTTAAAAAAAGAAAAAATACGGACCTCGTTTTTTTTAAGTTTGAAAGTATATAAAAGCATGAAAGAGAAAATAGAAATTACCTATAATCCCACAGTCTACAAATAATCACAAATAATACTTTCTTTGAAATTCATCTAATTTTATATGCAAAATTGTATAATTATACACACTTTCTTACTAACACTATATATGTTGTATTCTTCTAGAATAAAATATATTGAAATAATAAATTTCAATAATATATATGGAGATAGTAGTAATTAAGCAATTTCATAAATAATACATCTGTAATCTCTTTGTTGGACAGAGAGGTATCCTTGGTTGGCAAGCACACATTGTACAAGACTGTTTTGAACAGTCAAGAATGCAGACAGGTTATGAGCAGAGTCATCTTGAAAGTGAAGTCTTTATGGCTCCGTGTTACTTTTGCTAAGAATGTTATGCAACATATATTAATTTACAGCAAGGATAATTTCAAGGGAAAGCAGTTGGATAGGATGTGACTAAAGACATACAACTCAATCCTCTTAGGTACTAGAAAGGAAGAAAAAAAAAGAATTGGAAAACAGGAGAGAAGATATTCAGTTTAGGACTTAAACCCAACAAATTGGGAAGCATATGATTAATAATGGGGGAGAGCGTAACTCTAGTATCAATCAGTTATTGGAGTTGTTTTAAGTACCAAATGGTTATATAACTAGAGTGTCTACCTTTATTTCCCTTTCTTTAGATTTTCTCCTTCCTAAACAAGCAAATATTACTACTTGTTAAATGAAAGAAATAAATGTTATTGATCTAACTTTGCTACCATGGCATTTGTTAAATGACTCAATCAATACTAACATTTCAACAAATACGCCATATACTTAATATTTCTTTCATTAGTGGGTTATAAGCTTCAGCTTAAGTTAGAGCGAAGGCAGAGATAATTGGTACAAACTAATTAAAGGTAATTAAATGGGATAGTTAAAGAGCACAGACTTTAAGCCAGAAAGATGTTCCTTTGACTCCTGCTGCACCATGGCTAGCTGTGTGGCATTGGGTTGTTTGCTTCACTCTTCTAAGCTTAATTTTCTCATCTCTAAAACAAGGCTAGTACTACTCAAATGGAAAGACTGTTTTAAGAATTAAAAATTAAGTTTATATTATAGTAGCTTCATAAAGGACAATTATAACTATATCACCATAAGATTTCCAAAGTCAAATTAGATTTTAAAATGTTGAATGTGTAGTTTGTGAATGTGTCCTGTGTAGATGCTTAAACTGGAAAGCTCATCAAAAGAATGAAACTGGGTTACAGTTTGTCTCCATTTGCAAAAATTAATTCAAAATGGATCAAAACCTAAATATAAGACCTGAAACAATGTTACATAGAAGTGAACGTAGGTACCAAACTTATGGGCGTTGGTCATAGATAACATGTTATGAACTTGACCCCCAAGACAAGGAAATTAAAGAAAAAAAAATTAATGAATGGGACTATATAAAACCAAAACATTTCTTCACAGCAAAAGAAACCAACAAACCAAATGGGAGATGATATTTGCAAACAATAGCTCTGACAGAGGTTTAATATCAAAACACAAAGAACTCATAAAACTCAACACCAAGCAAAGAAACAACCCAATCGAAACATGGGCAGAGGACTGAACAGACACCTGTCAGAAGAAGACATACAAACAGCCAATAAATATATGTAAAGATGCTCAACCTCACTGACAATAAGGAAAAAGCAAATCAAAACTACAATGAGATACCACCTCATGCCTCTTAGCATGGATATTATCAACAAGACAATAACAAGTGTTGGAGAGGTTGTGGAGAGGAAGGACCCCTCATTCACTGCTGGTGGGAATGTGGGCTGGTACAACCACTATAAAAAGCAGTCTGGCGATTCCCCCAAAACCCTCTCCTAGGCACATACCTGAAAAAACTCGGAAACATGCATTTGCAAAGATATATGCACCCCTGTATTCACGGTGGCCAAGATAGAGGACTGGATAAAGAAGATGTGGTACATATACACAATGGAATACTACTCAACCATAAGAAAAGATCAAATACTGCCATTTGCGACAACATGGATGGACCTTGAGAATATTATCCTAAGTGAAATAAGTAAAGGCAGAAAAAGCTAAGAACCGTATCATTTCACTCAGATGTGGGATATAAAACTGAAACTTGTGAACACTAACAGCAGTGTGGTTGTTGCCAGAGGGACAGAGGTAGGCATAGGGGGCAGGGAAAGGGGGCCGAATATATGGTGACAGATTATTCTGACTTTGGGTGGTGAGCACACAGTGCAACATACAGATCTTATAACATAGAAACCCACACCTGAAACCTATATGATCATATTAACCAATGTTACCCCAATAAATAAATAAGTACATAAATACATAAATAAATATGAAAAATAAATAAATAACTCCCCCCGCCCCCCCAAAAAAAAACCCACTAAACTGGAATGCTCAATCTAACATCCACTTTCTACAATCTGAAATATCAGATTACTTGGGTTTGATTATCCAAGTAATTTCACTAATTCTCTAGCAACTACCTATATATGAAAGAAGTTAAGCAAAATTGCCTCTGACTTCATTATTCGGAGAAATGCAATATAGGATTTGTTAAGACATAGGTAAAGGAGAAATTTGTAGCTTAAAACTCCGTTTTTGTGTCACTTGCTAGGTTACTTACCATATATTTAATTAATGTTTACATGTGCCAGGCTCTTCAGAGTCTGCTTTATTCAAACCTCTGAGCTTTATGGGCTACTGATCAGCATTATGATTCCTACCTCTGGGCTACTCATTGCCCCTAATGCACACCCACTTCCTCCCTCTGTCTGGAGTGCTCCTCCATTTCTTAACCAATGAAAACTTCCCGTAGTTTATAATGAAGCTCAACTATCCCCTTTCCCATGATGCTTTACCTGACCATTCCTGATCTGGAGTAGGTAACCAGATCAGAAGTTAGCACTGGGGTAGGGATAGATCAATGAACCCTGCCTCGAAGATCGCATCAGTTTTCTACCACTAATGCAGGTTTTGCAACATATTTCACTTGTATGTGTGTGTTTATGTACACGTGTCTGTGTTTGGAATCCTTTAATTGTAAGGAACAAATGCCATAATAGATAAAAACATTTCTCATTCCCTTGTGATACTACGATGCCTAGGAATTGCTCTAGAAATACATGATGAATGAATGAATGAATGGGGGAAAGACTGCGAAGTCCTACTTAGTAACTCCTTTCAGTTACAGTGACCACAGGAAGGAATGAGGAACATAAAACTAGGAAAATAACCTTTTTAGTGTAATGAGGATTCGGTAGTCCTGGAAGAGAGAATTTATCAGCATTAAAGTCATGCGCAATGTCAATCCGTTTCATGGAGGAACCGTGTGAGGTAGATAGATGACAAAAGATTAATCAAGCAATTGCTGTAGGGCGAGATTAGTGTGCTGATTTCAAGCAAGGTTGACAGATTAAAAAGATAAAGCAATGCACTCCATGAGGTGCTAAGATATTGTTCCTATTGCTGGAAAGTGGCTGCAGCAAAATGTATGAAAATCAAAAGATATCTGTTCATCAGGGGAAAAATATATACACATTAAAAACTAGGTCCTGCCAAGAAATTATTTAGATAATAATACACAAATAAATTTGTTAAATTGTTTCTATTAGTGTAGATAATGTAGGGGCCTCTTATAGGGCAAATGCCATAAATAATGTCATCTATTTATATTAATGCCTATGAAAGTTGATATTTTCCAGCCATGATGATAATGGTTTTCAGGAATCACCAGTGGTAGAAAATTAAAACATTGTATAAAAATTCAATTGGTTTTGAAAACCTAAGTTCACGTTTATATCATAAGTAAATTTATTCTACTTGATTATGGGAGAGCCAGCTCTCACTGTTGGAAAGAAATTATGAGTTGGTCTCATTACATAAAAGAGAGAAATGAGGCTCCTATCCATATGTTTTCATTATGATGACATAGGTTTAACAATGATGTTTTCCAATATAGATGTTTGATATCTGAACAAGATAAACAAGAAAGGAAGCTAGAATGAACTTTATAGTGCTGAATTTGAGTTGGAGTCACCAGTATGAACTCATGTTTACCTGAATGCATATATAGATAGTAAGAAAGCACAGATAGGTATGTACACATGAGTTAGTACACTATATTGGTCCTATCTGAGAAGCTGGAAGCAATAACAACTCAGTCACATTGAACAAACTCATTGTTCAGATTTTGGTTTTTAAATAATACTTTCTACTAAAAACAAACAAACAAAAAAAAATAGGACTTCTTTAAGTATCATACTAAAGTTAGGACAGAAAATATATAAGATAATCCATACTTCATAACTCACTTCCAAGAAATAGAATAGAGAAACTTCATAAGCACATTTTAACCAATGGATGGATGTTACAAGAGTGATGTCAGAATAGAGTTGTTCATAATATATATTTTTTAATGATCCTTTGTATTTCTGTGAGGCTAGTTGTTACTTCAACTCTTTTGATTTTTATTTTGTTTATTTTGGTCATCTTTCTTTGTTTCTTGGTGAGTCTGGCAAGAGGTTCATCAATCTTGTTTATCCATTCAAAGAACCAGCTCTTGGTTTTATTGATCTTTTGTTTTCTTTTTTGGGGGGGAGGGGAGATTCTATATCATTTATTTCCACTCTGATCTTTATTTCCTTCCTTCTTCTTTACTCTGAGCTTTTCCTGTTGTTCTCTTTCTAATTCTTTAGGTTGTAGGGTAAAATAACTTTTTACAAATTTAGGTAAGCCTGTAGTGCTATGAACTTTCCTCTCAGGATTGCTTTCACTGTGTCCCATAGATTTTGAATTGTTGTGTTTTCATTGTCATTTGTTTCCAGGATGTTTTTTATTTCTTCTTTAATCTCTTTGGTAACCCATTCATTATTTAGTGGCTTGCTATTTACCTTCCATATGTTTGATTGTTTTTTATTGTTTTTTATTGTAGTCAGTGGAAAATTGGACAGATACATGCAAAAAAATTAAACTAGACCATAAACTTACACAATATACAAAAATAAACTCACAATGGATAAGAGACTTAAATGTAAGATGTGTGCCGGGGTCCAACCCCAGCAGGTCCAGGGGTCCCCAAAGGTGTGGACGGAGTCAGTGAAGAAGGAATGACACGGAGACTGAGTTCAGTTGATCAGCAGGCTAGC
>NW_006289390.1:105385-114260 GCF_000327345.1 Myotis davidii
TAAAGTGTTTAATTACCCGCCTGGCAGTTAAGAGGTTTTATTCCCTCCCTAACTTCAGGGGAAAATCCCTACCTGGGGAAACAACCTTTCTCAGAGAGGTGACCTTGGTTAAAACACATAATGCCAAGAAGGTGAGCAAACATATTAAGAACAGTATGCCATATATGCCAGGTCCCTTGAAACAGCAAGGATGGACCGGCTCCCGGCAGATGTAAAACCTTAAAAATCCTAGAAGAAACCATTGGCAGCAAAATCTCAGACATCTCTCATAGCAATATGTTTACTGATACATCTCCTAGGACAATAGAAACTAAGGAGAAAATAAACAAATGGGGAATACATCAAAATAAAAATCTTCTGCATAACGTAAGAAACCATCAACAAAATAACACAAGAGCCCACTGCATGGGAGAACATTTGCCAAGGATATATTTGATAAGGGGTTAACCTCCAAAATTTATAGGGAACCTCACAGATTAACAAAGGGAAAATAAACAATACAATTAAAACATGGGCAATGAACCTAAATAGATACTTCTCCAGTGTGGATTTACAGGCCAAAAGGTATATGAAAGAATGCTCAAAGTCACTAATCAGTGAGAGATGCAAATCAAAATGACAATCAGGTACCCTCTCACCCCTGTTAGAATGACTATCATCAACAAATCAACAGACAGTAAGTGTTGGCAAGGATGTGGAGAAAAGGGAACCATTGTACACTGTGGGTGAGAACACAGTCTGGTTCAGCCTCTGTTTTCCAGTTCAGTTTCTGGTTCAGTTCTCTGTTTTTTTGGAGTTTACTCAAAAAATTAAAAATGGAGCTCTCATTTGATCCCATCTTTCCACTTCTAGGAATATATCCTAAGAAATCAAAAACACCAATCAGAAAGAATGTATGCACCCCTATGTTCATAGCAGCACAATTTACAATAGCTAAGACTTGGAAACAGCCTAAGTCTGTTTGAGTGGATGAGTGGATTTAAAAACTGTGGTACATCCATACAATGGAATTCTAGGTAGCTGTAAAAGAGGAAAGAACTCTTACCATTTGCAACAGCATGGATGGACCTGGAGAGCATTGTTAAACGAAATAAGCCAGTCAGAGAAAAACAAGTATCACATGATCTCACTCATACATGAAACCAACTGAACAACATAAATTGATGAACAAAAATAGACCCAGAGACATAAAGGCATTGAACAGACTATCAAACCTCAGAGGGAAGGCAGGGGAGGGTGGGTGGGTGGAAAGAGATCAACCAATGAACTTGTATGCATATATGCATAACCCATGAACACAGACAATAGGGTGGTGAAGGCCTGGGGTGATGGACAGCGGTGGGCTGGGAGAGATCAATGGGAGAAAAAGGGAGCATATGTAATACTTTCAATAATAAATATTTTTGTAAGAAAAAGAGTGATGTCAATGAAAATAGCATGTATCCCCTGAAATTATGTGATAATGAAACAGGAATTTTAGGGGTAAGATAGGACAGGTTTAGGAAATTTTAGAAATTTTGGAAATTAGGGGGACCATGGAGGAAAGTACGGGGCTGCAGAGCAGCAGAAGGTGTATTTCCATAGAACAGGGAAGCTGAAAAGCTGCAACAGGTACATTTCCATAGAATGAGGGAGCTGGGAACAGCAAAGAGTCTATATTTACAAAATAAAGAGAAGGAAGCCCTTCATCCAGAAGGAGAGGAAGAAAGCCCAAAGGGAATAGAAACAAAATGAGGAGGTGGAGGGAGAACCTCACATGTCCCATGTGAGGTTTGACTTTTGAGCCCAGGAGTTACTATAGTAACCAGTCTAAGGGAATAGTGATCAATCAGAGGGGATATCAAGGCACCAGGATCTGCAGCCTTTATAAGCCACAGGGAAAAGGAACTCAGTGGGACCCTTTTCCCCTCTCTACTTGGGGGAGTCCATTGTGGGACTTTTTCCCTCTCCCCATGTAGTTGTTCTTCAATAAATCTCCACCTTTGTTATATCACTTTCTGTCTGTGGATTCATTCTTCGATACTGGCGGAAAAAGAATCTGGGTTCCAGTCCAAAAATTCCGTATAGTACGGGGCTGCAGAGCAGCAGAAGGTGTATTTCCATAGAACAGGGAAGCTGAAAAGCTGCAACAGGTACATTTCCATAGAATGAGGGAGCTGGGAACAGCAAAGAGTCTATATTTACAAAATAAAGAGAAGGAAGCCCTTCATCCAGAAGGAGAGGAAGAAAGCCCAAAGGGAATAGAAACAAAATGAGGAGGTGGAGGGAGAACCTCACATGTCCCATGTGAGGTTTGACTTTTGAGCCCAGGAGTTACTATAGTAACCAGTCTAAGGGAATAGTGATCAATCAGAGGGGATATCAAGGCACCAGGATCTGCAGCCTTTATAAGCCACAGGGAAAAGGAACTCAGTGGGACCCTTTTCCCCTCTCTACTTGGGAGTCCATTCTGTGGGACTTTTTCCCTCTCCCGATGTAGTTGTTCTTCAATAAATCTCCACCTTTGTTATATCACTTTCTGTCTGTGGATTCATTCTTCGATACTGGCGGAAAAAGAATCTGGGTTCCAGTCCAAAAATTCCGTATCAGTAAGGACACATAACTTATATGGTATTCTTACTAAAATACTATAACCCAGTCTAATCATGAAAAAGAAAAAAAAATCCAGCAAATGTAAACTGGGGGACATTCTGCAAAATACCTAAGCAATATTCATCAAACTGTCAAGGTCATGAAAAACAAAGACAATGAAATTGTTGCAGAATAGAATAGACCAAAAAGATGTGACAAATAAATGCAATGAAGTATCCTGAGTTGAATCCTGGAAGAGAAAAATATGCTAAAATCCAAATAAAGTCTGGAGTTAAGTTAATAGTAACATGCTAGTGTTGGTTTCTTAGTTTTGACAAATGCACCAGAGTAAGATGATTAACATTAAGGAAAACTGAAACTAGGTGAGGGTATAAGAAAATACGCTGCCCTGGCCAGTTTGGCTCAGTGGATAGAGTGTTGGCCTGAGGACCAAAGGGTCCCGGGTTCTATTCAGGTCAAGGGCACATGCCTGGGTCTCAGGCTCGATCCCTACTAGGAGGTGTGCAGGAGGCTGACGATTCATGATTTTCTCTCATCCATGATGTTTCTATCTCTCTCCCTCCTCCCTGTCTCTCTGAAATCAATAAAAACATATTTTAAAAAGGAAAAAAACAACAGCCCTGTAGCAAAAAATAAAGAAATAAAGAAAATACTCTGTAGTATCTTTGAAAATCTTCCACAAATCAAAAATTATTCTAAAATGAATTTTACTTTTTAAAAAATTGTGAGTTCGTTTCTTAGCATATAAAGGAGACCAATGAGGCTTCTGTCTTTTAAAAATTATCATTATGATGTCATGAATTTAATAGTGATGTGTTATAATATATCATAGGCACTTTTCCTTTTGATATCTAAATTTTCCCATCTTCAGCCAGTCATCCAATTGGTTCCTGAAAACTTGACATAATCTCAGTATTTATAATAGCTTCTTTGCTTTCTGTTATTCCCAAAAATTTTCCAAGCACACTTGGTACAATTCCTTCCCTAGACTTGGAATGAGTTATTTTTCCAAGGAACTCATGTCTTTCTGTAGCAAATAGTATTAGGTACTGTAAACTATCTATATATGTGATGCTCGTTTTAAATAGGTTATACGTCATTTCTAAGTCTTTAGTGTGTAGAAGTAAAGAATACATATTTTATGGAATATAGAAAATATACTGAAACTTCCAGTTCAAATTCAGAATTACCAAGATCTTTACTTAACTTTTTCAATATTAAGCATATATCACCTTTCTCCAACGCTTTTTCCAAGAAAGCCAGCATAATAATTCATTTGCTTACACAACAATATTACATGACAGTTTCAGAAGAGCAATATTAATACTAGCATCAACAATATGATTAGTGAAGGCAGTATATGTTATTTTTTACAATTATTTTTGTCTTAGGAGCTATCCTACTTGGGAGGTTAGCCAAACTTTTATTTTTTTTAAATAAATTAAATAATGCAACTCTGAATAGCTACAGAAGGTTTATTTGCTTCTTTATTTCCACTCTGGTTTTCTGTTCCTAGAGTGAACACTCCTTTTAGATTAAAGCTATGTGCCACACACTTGACCCAACCTTGCTTTTCCCCATATATGTACCCTTAAGATCACTCTGTCATGGTATATAGAAGCTCGCCTGTTTCCTTGAATAACTATATAGCATCCCATTGTATGGATACACTAAAACTTAGTAAGATAGCCTCTTCATGGACATTTGGGTTGTTTTGTGTTTTGCTGTACTAGAATGTACTGTAATAAAGAGCTTTGTGCATGCAACTTTCTCATTCTGCTGGTGAATATTTAGGCTAGAAATCTACCAGTATGATTTCATGGTCAATAACTTTTAATATTATTTTGTTCACACGGTTATTTTTAACCTAGACTATTTCTTTAGCCTCCAGTCTCATTGTATAGCACTTACCACACTTATGTCAATATTTTGCATCTGAAATACAAATCTGATCATTTTATCCCTTTGCTTATAGACTTTCATAATTGCTCCCTCTCTGTGAGATGGTGATGAAACTGTTGAGTAAGAGAGTCCATAACCATCTCTGGCTTTGCTTTCTAGCCTCACTTGTAGCACTTCCCCCATACAAACTTAACTCCAGTTTTACTAAACTTCTAGAAGCTTCCCAAAGACATATGCCCTCTCATGTTTTACACACATCTTCTCTACCTCATAATCTCTATACACCCATAAAAATGTAGTTCAAATTTTGTCTCTGTGAATTCTTCCTGAATTTCCTCAAAAACCAGAAAAATCCTACTTTGCTCAGATGGTACTCTGTGCCTCCTTCTATTGAAACCTTGATCACCTTTTTTGGGCAACTGTTTATTAAAAAGACTTTTCTATGATGTGCCAGAGCTGTGCTGGAAGATTACATATGTATTCTATCAGAGCAGCAAGGTCAAGTAGCACAGCCAGAAGTCAGCACCTCTATAATCTGAGCCCAGTTGCTATTATTCTAAAAACGTGAGGCCTTTGAAGTTGATCACACTACTTTTCTAAACGTTGTGGATTCTTCCAGTTTACTTTCCAGCTTCCATACCCCTCGTTGCACCTTAATCTCGTTAGCTCAGCAGATTTTAATAAAGACAGCATGGTGTCTGAAATCAAATAGACCTGAGATTTATTCCTACCTCTTGGTTTTAACATTAACTACTAATAAAACCTTGAGCAAGAATTTTAACCTTTGGATGCATTTCCTAATCAGCATAATCATACCTGCATTTTTCTGTAGATCAAGTGACATATCTAAGGCCATATATCATATGACATATGATATCTTAGATCAAGTGACATATCTGAGTGTAATTCTTGGCACATGAATGAGGGTTCGTACACATCAAGGGTCTTCTAATAATAACAGGGATTTTGCTTCGTCTAGTATGAAGCACTTAAACAGCAAACACATATGGTAGGTGGTCAGGATATTACTACCTGTGTGTGAATAATTTGATAAATAAATATTTCCTAACACCCTTGCTTTTCCTCCGCAGTTCCTTTTCCTAATTGAAGATATCATTGCCCTTCTAATCACGGCAGCTTCTATTCAGAAAGCTCAGGTTTCAAATTTGGAGATACCTCTGACCCTAAATAAGGCCACATTTTCCAGGCCGCCCAGTCAGCTGGTGAGTGTGCCTGCCAGTTCTGTCCCAGCAACGACTCTCCCAGCTCCTTCATCCTGCTTCTTCTCTGTGTCCTGCTCCAGTCCACTCCCATATCACCTGCCCTTATGAGAGGTCAGTCTATAAGCTAATCTAGGCTCCTGCCTTTCCTGGCCCTTCACCCCCACTATCAAAAAAATGGTTCTCTTTTAAAAGTGTCCTACCCGATTATGCTATATCCTCTCAAATATATATGACAGCTCCCAACAACATATGGTTCAATATCCTGCGCATTTCATTCAAGTTACTTCATAAATGGTCCGAGCTGACTTTCTTTTCTTATCAACCTCTCCACACTCAAGTTTGCACCCTGGAACAACAGGTCAGCAACATGCACTTTATACCTTCAGGTCCTTGGACACCATTTTTCTACCTAGAAAGCTATACCTATCATCTATCTATCATCTATCTATCTATCTATCTATCTATCTATCTATCTATCTATCTATCATCTATATATCTATCTATCATCTATCTAATCTATCTATTTATCTATCATCTATCTAATCTATTTATCTACCTATCTATCTATCTATCTATCTATCTATCTATCTATCTATCTATCATCATCATCATCATTTATCTCTTTTCTGCTCTGAGGCACTCCATGTGCTGTCCCTCCTCTGCTCCTGGACAGTGATTTATCAACTTTACACAACGACATTCTGCTACGCCATGTGAGTGTTTTGAGTATGGGGCTGTGGCGTGTACCTCTGTGGAATCCTTCCCCAAAGCAAAACTGCCGAATGCTGGCTGAACTGATTTTACAGGGTCATAGGTCTGGGGAGTTGTAAGGAATCTTAGACCTCTTCTAATATGATCATTTCATGTAATACATTAGTAATTTGCAGTTCAGAAAATTGGGAAATATTATTTAGAATAACACACGAGCAATAAAATCAAACATATTACTTAGTAATGAGCTTTTGAATTTTTATACTGATGTTGCGGATCTTTTACCTCTACCTTTACAAATGCTCCAAAGAGAGGCTCAGGAATTGTTTTCTATATGTACATTCACACTTGGGGGCAATAGGAGGTATATCACAGTCATATTTATAGAATGGTTCCAAGGACATACACTCAGGATTAAAAGTTCAGGTGCTGGCTCTGCCATTACTGGCCACAGTTTTATTCTTCCCTGTGTTTTTTTTTTTCTTCAGCAATGTTGATTATCTCTGTTATTTATGAATGCATACAATCTACCTCACCCTCCATTTGCCTTTCTTTCCAAACCAACTCTCAAACGCTGTCTTTTTTGGTGTATGTTAGGGACAGGTATGACATGAGGAGATTTCTATAGAGATAAAGCTAGAGATATATTATTCAAAGAAAGATAACTCAGATTCATAAACTAAAATGGAGGTTTTAATTAAATGGAATAATAGAAATTTTAAAAATGAGGTTACTATCTTGGAAAAGTACAGTTGTGTTATCTGTGGTCTTATTAGCTGAGGTGTCCTTTTGACAGTTAGTTGAAAAATACAACTTATATTTGTATCGATGGTGGCATTACAATACATGAAAGCTCAAATCTTTCAACTTAGAGGAGAATAAAAGGTGATAATTATCTCTGCATCAGGAGAGCTTCACTAGTTGCCCAACTAGGTGATGATTTCACTGATTTGGTGGGTTTTGCAATTTTAATTTAACTGAAATTCAACTTGAATTGTATGTGGCCTATTTTATTTTATTATCTTATACGAGAAATAGAATGTTTACAGCCTTGTTGTTTACACTGAATGAAAAGAGAAAAAGAAAACATTTCTAATCTCATTTAACTTACAAGACTAAATCTTTATAAACTGAAATGACAAAAGTATGTTTTATGCAACGCAATTACTCACAATTAGGTGTTGTTTTTTTTTTTGTCATAACAATCTGTTGTGAAGTGTAATGAGAAAGTGGGTAAATAACAAAAGACGTTATTTTAAGAGCAAAATTCCAGAACTTGGAAACCCTCTGAAGGAAAGCACTGGAAAATTTTAGTGGGGAGTATTAAATATCATCTACAACTACAAATACAGGTGGTCTCTAACAAAGGTAGTACATTTCCAAAAAAGTCTTTACCTGGTCGGGCCCTTGGAATACTTCCATATTAACTGACACATTCTCCACCTTCCCAAATGTTACATCAGATGGACAGAGGCCCTAGCTGTATTCTCTTTCTAATGATTTCTAGGAAGCTCATGTCTGACTAATGTAACCCAACTTCCCAGGCTCTAAAATGCAACCAATGGAACCCAAAGAACTGTGAAGATTCGAACACCCTCTCTCTCTCCCTTTTTGATGAAGTTAAAGGATTGCAGCTATGGATCAAGAGACCTCAAACCACACAGGAACAGAAACTGTCATGGCACTCTGGTTTTGGACTCCATGCAACACCGTCAGGTGAAATGAAGTCTTAAAGAGGACCCTGGAGAGGATGTGGCACCATCGCTCCAAACTTCCTAAGATAATGCATATTCTTCCCCTCGGCCAGAGCAACTTCAGCCTTCGGGGAGAGTCCGGAGTCCAGGGACCAAGCTGTGTGCATGGAAAATACCGTTTTTCTATCGGACTCCATGCCCACTGTCTCAAGCGCTGGCCTTGCCATCCTCCTCCATCAGCCCCGGAGGTGGGCCACAGCCTAGAGAAAAACGGCCCTCGGGAATGGAGACTGGAGAGAAAGGAGTCTGCAGCTACTTTCCCCACTTGACACCTCACCCTGTTCTCCTTCCTAGCTGTGCTGCGTGTTTCTCCAAAAAGCATATTACAGGCACCACTCGGTTTTCATGTCTCAGGCTCTGCTTCCCCATCCTGTTCATTACCCAAACTTTGCTATTTCCATGAACTTTTCTTCCTTGCTCTCTTCCCTAGGATGTTGCAAGTTCTCTGGGTCTCTCCCTCGCCCGACCTCCTCCAGCTCTTCCCTCCTCCCCGCCCCAGCCCCCGACACCTGCTGGGGCTGCCCTTTGACCTCCCCCCTGCTCCTGTCCCTCCCTGCGCCCCTTCACCCCTCTGTCCCCGCCGCGGACTCTCCGAGGAGAACCCTCTGCTGCAGCGAGCACCGGAGTCCCCGCGCGCAGCCCAGCGGCAGGAGAGGGCGAGGCTGAGCGGAAGGCGAGGGCAGGAGGGGAGGG
>NW_006289390.1:114480-127511 GCF_000327345.1 Myotis davidii
CCTCCGCCCGCCGGCGCCGCGAGCCGCGCCACCACCATCTTCTGCATGTGCCGCCTCTGCAGCCGGACGGCAGCCTCTCCGCGGGCGATGGAGACTGCGGGCAAGCGCTGGCAGCCCGCGATGGACTGCTGACGGGAAGGAGTCCGAGTCAAACCACCCACACCTCTTCTCTCCTATTTTGTTTTTTTTTCTTCCTTTTCTTTTCTTTTTTTTTTTAGTTGCTTTTAATTTTAGCGCCCTCGTCGTCAATGCCGGTCTGAGCAGCCTGGAGGAAGAGTGCGAAAAGAGAGCGCGCGCCGAGGAGAGGAGAAAGGAAGATGAGGATTAATTGCAGGCAGCTTGTCTTGTTATTTTCTGGATTCTGGGGACTCGCCATGGGAGCCTTTCCGAGCAGCGTGCAAATAGGTGAGCTCAGCCCCGAGCGGGTGTGCAGGCGGGCGGCGGGGGCCGATCCCCCGAAGTGAGTTCCGTGAGTTGCGGATGAGCCATCGGGGCCACCCTCCCTCGGCCGCCCCCGGCCCCTTTGTTTCTCTCTTTTCTCCCCTTGGCACACACAGAACGGACCGGCCCTCGAGTGCAGGTTCGTTTGGAGAACACACAGAACTGCCCCCTTGCCGGCCTCAGCACAGGCTCCCCGTCTCCACCTTGGGTTCAAGTCGCTTAAGTAGGATGGGAATAAGTTGAAAATGACCTACACGGGCTTTGGTTACATTTTACGTGATGTTTCTTTTCATCCGTTTCTCTAGAGCATGGGGGGATGTCGAGTTTTTGTTTTGTTTTGTTTTGTTTTGTTTTAATACACTTCTTCCCACGCTGGGCGCCGCAGGCAGCCTTCTCCCTATCGTAGAAAGACATTACTGTGGGGGTCGGGGAAGGGGGTGGGGGGAGCTTTACACCTGCACCCCGGCCTTTGCTTGCCACCGGCAAACCGATTCCAAAGTTAGATCCCTTTCCCGCAATCTTCCTCCCGTGCATTCTGTTTTCCTCTTGAATCTTTTGCCCCTATTCCTGCACCCAGACTCTATTTCCGGGGAGCTATCCATCTTTGGCTTTTCTTGCTATTCTCCTCGCCTGTCTTAATGGGATGCAGCTATTGAATTTCTTCCAGCCAAAGCCCAGCCTCAACACTGCATCATTTCTCGTGGACTGTGCACAAAACGGAGCTAATGAGGCTGAGCCCACCAGCTGCAGGAAAACTAAGTTCACGTCTCCTTCCCGATTCCCCGCGTGCCTGCCTGCGTGGCACCGCATCCCTTCATGTCTGCATTTTCATGCAAATCCTCCTTTCGGTTCCTCTGCACGCATCTTCCAGAGAAATGCCCGGAGCTGGCTGGTGGAGCGGTGTGCTGGGAACCGCGGGGCGGGGGGGAGAGAAAAGGCAAACACAGTAAATGGTCTCAGAGGTCATTGTGATCATGACAAATGGGGACAGGAAACAGCTGAGCTGTCCTGAAGACTAAAATACGGAGCCTGCACCTTAGGGACAAAGGCCAGTCTCCCAAGATGGGGCAGGGGTAGCCCCTGGGATGCGTGTGCTGGGGAGTGGCAGTGGATTTGACAGTGTGTGGGGTGAGAATCGCATTGACCAGAGAAAACACTGAATGTGCTTCTCCTGTTCTGTTTCATAGGTGGTCTCTTCATCCGAAACACAGATCAGGAGTACACTGCTTTCCGATTAGCGATTTTTCTTCATAACACCAGCCCCAATGCGTCGGAAGCGCCTTTTAATTTGGTACCTCATGTGGACAACATTGAGACAGCCAACAGTTTTGCTGTGACAAATGCTTGTAAGTAAAACATAAATTGCGGAAAAATTAGAAGAGAACTAGAATGAGGCACGAGAGTGCCTTTCCTCTTTATTATTAATATTAATTTTTTTTAGAAAGAAATTTAAGCTCCCCACACATGGCTGGTTCCAGAGCAAATCAGAGTTAAAAACAAGATTTAGTCCTGAGCTATTCAGATGGTTTCTTTCTTTTTCCTTCCTCCCTTCCTCCCTTCCTTCCTTCCTTCCTTTTCCTTTTTTTCATTTCTCATCTGGATAATTCAAGTTAATTTCTCCTTTAACATTTCAGTCACCTGAAATGTCAAGTCCCTGAAAATCGTACTCAGTCTAATTTGGATTCTGTTCCTTCGGTTTTTCTTATTTGCTTTTCACTTGAGTAAGCTGTATGTCTGGCTTTTAAGGTAGACAGACACATGCTCTCGTACACTGATGGAAGCTGTGGAAGGTTTGCCAACAGTGAGAGAGAGGGAAGCGCTGGTGTGGAGGACATATATTCTAGTCGGTGGCTTACGCTGCAGATGATCTGGTGATGTCACTTGAGGCTGTCCCACTCTTATATTCTGGGTTGTAAATGTCTCTTACTGTCACGTAATGCATATATCCTGTGGATATGACTCCATGAATCCTTACCTTGGTGCCAAATCATGTTAGTCTCTAATCCACCTGAATTCACAGATCCGTGCAGCTGGATCTATTACCCCACACAATGAAACTTTAGTGGGTGACCTCACCTAATGCTATAAGGAAGCAGTTGAACAGGGTTCCCTCCCCCCCCAGTACTGTCTAACTTAATGTAAAAAAATACAATCAACTGTAGATTACTTGAAAATTCACTAAAGTATGATCAGTTAATATACCATTTATCTTGCATTTTCACTTTTGAAGGAAATACATGTTTCAAATATCTCTTCAGCTTTACATACTAATTTACTACTGCTCAAAATTTACGCATTAAGATAATTGTTACAAATTACATAAGACATTTAGGAATAGTTTCTACACAAAATTTTGCACAAGAGTAATAAATATTCAATCATATTGTATTTTATTATAGTAAGTTAAGCATATTTTAATTTTAAAAGCTCTCTCAGTGCAAGAAAATGTACCAACTAAATAAGTGAAATTGAAAACAGTTTTTAAATGTTTGGAGGATACCTCTTTCATTAATTTATTTTAATTCATATTTATTAATTCATCTAATAATATGATCAATTGTCCTTAATATTTGGCATCTAAACATTAATTTATTTTAGAAATTGATTTCAAAAGACTGTCAAAGCATTTGACATTTTTGGAAACTGAAACATGTATTGTTTTGCAGGAATGTTATATTTCCTATGAACACTACTTAATTAAAAAATAACTTGGTATTTAGTGATAAAATCAATATCATATTAGAGCAGGAGGGAGTTGTTTTCAAGCATAAATGCACATAAATTAGAGTTGTTTTTGTGGGTGGTCATTTTTGCAAGTTGTTTAAGTTACTAGTTTTGTGTTCCAAGTTTGAAAGGACTGTCAGCATTTCTAATAGTTTTAGGTATAAAACATCCTACTTTGTATGTAAATATTATGTATTTATTTAAAACTTGTTCTAATCTCTCCTGAGATTCTGTGAACAAAATATTAATAACTTTAAAAATAATTTATGATCCAAGTATATGTGAAGGTACTTCATCAACAATAAATTACTAATTAAAATTTTAATTCTTGCTATTAAATTTTGAAAGACTTTTTAAAAAGTTTCAGATTTATTAGTTTTATTTTTACAAATTAAGTTCTTAAATATTCTAGAGTTTGGATCATGACATTCAGCTATATAAACTGCAAAGTACTAATACTTTCTTCCTCCCTATCATTTGATGATCTCACTCAGGATAATTAAGTGTTACTCTTAAAGTACCTGTAAGCATGAGAAATTGATAGGAAGCTGCACACAGAATGAAAAAGTTATAAAATATAAATAATATGGTATTCTTTCATGTTTAAGACGGAGAAAATTGAAACTAAGTAAACTTTAAATTTGCGTATTTGGAATCCACATTTAACACAATGTTAGTGATATCATATTTTTCTATAATCACATTAATTGATTTTATGTACATATTTAAAATAATTTAAAAATACAGATTATAATTAAGGACACACAAAAATATTTTTTAGTAAAGAAAATGAATTTTTTGGAGGGGGATGAGTATGCTGAATGTCCATAAGGCAAACCTAAGCTGAGTTTGGGGAAAATCAATGATCAGAGAGCATGGGTCAGGTGACTGTGTTTGATGAATGGGCTGACTGAGAGGATATTCTACGTGATTTTCCAGTTTAGTTAATGGTGAAGCATAAGCAATAAGTATGAGACAAACTTATATATGAAGCTTTATGCCTTTGGGTACAAAAGGATGAAAATAATATTCTGAAGAATTACCATAGGAGTTATTCCTCACGGTGATACAGAGTGGAGTTTTAAATTTTTCATGCTGGATTAAATATAAAGGTATAATATGTGATTGGTTAAGTTTATTTGAATTCTGATTTTCCTGCAGTGGATTCTTTTAAAACTGCAGGATCTTGTCTGTCTGTGAATAAAGATCATTAAAAAGGATATGTTTATTTTATGGAATGTATAATCAAACCCCTAAAATATATTAATAATAAAATTATTGGTCATCTATTAGACAGGTATAATTTAATGTGGGTTCTTCTGCCTGGAAATTAATTTAGCCCTCTAAGATTACTTTGGGCCATCTAAGCATTCTGTGTATCAAGTCTAAGCCTGATTAACTCAAATTCACCACTTTTGATATAAATCCCAAGTTTGTGATGGAGGAAAAATAATTTTAGTTTTATTTTATTTTTAACAATATTTGTGCAAGATTAAATTCAAGTATTATTTTTCTATTCTAACTATTCACATTGTTGAAAAGTCACCCTTCAATATAAAACTGAAATGATAGGAATACAGATAATATAAAATTATGACCTATTTTAATAAAAAATAGGTATAATTTATAGATCAAATATTAAAATTTCAAAATTTCATTAAAGGTACACATTTCTTTGCTGTGATCTATCTAACATATGGGGAATAGAAAAAAATGATATTTTAAAAATAAATTCAATATGGTCAATGTTCTTTAATAAAACATTCAACTGACCAAAAATAGCTATCTTTGTAAACAAACATGCTAGTGCAATAGGATATATCCTTTGCAAACTGTTTGAGACAACGTGAATGTAGGCTGTTTTCTTATATTTTTCTAATAGTTAATGAATACAGTTTTTTTTGAGGATTATGTATATTAAATTTGACGAAAAGTTAAAACCACAATACTGAAGTAGTTTGTCAACAAGTTTTCTAAAAGATAAAAATACTTGAGAGGTTGAAATTATTAGTTAGTTAAATATAGTTACATTAGAAATCTGTTAAGGTATCAGTCCTTTAAAAAGGCATCACTTTACAAAATAAATTGCAGATATTCAGCTTCTGAAATTAGCTATCTAACTTTCAAAGGAGAAATAGGAAATGCATAAAACAGACCAGTTACTCATGTATTTTCACTTTGGTGAAATAAATGAATTTTATGGAATTTTTCGATTTTTAAAAACTTAAATAGAAAGGACCAGGTGATCCATAATTTCATTGTTTAATGATGCATTTTTCTTTCTTTTCTCTCAAAAATCTGTTAATTCAGTGGTTTAAAAGATTATGGTTGGAAAGTTATAGCAATCACAAATAGACTGAAGACTGGATTCCAGCTTTATCCTGGTGATGGTGAAAAGTTGTTCTTTTTTCAAGTTGAGTATTAGTTCTGTTTGTGGTTGGTTTACTTGTCAACTCTAAATATACAAGATGACTGCCACTTATAAAAGTAGGTTGGTTGTAAAATATAGTTGTCTAGTTAATCTAAATACATTGGAAATGTGGCACTGTACCCAGCAGGCTTTGCAGGCTTCCTCACTGCCTTATATACCAGTTACTTAATAAAACCTCCTTGAATATAATGGTAGTAAATATTAATATGTTGTCTTTGATTAAAAAATGTTTAAACATAGTACATGTTCCTTTCAGGGACATGAAGCCATATAAAGACATTATAAGAGTTTACATGGCTGATATAATAATCTTAAACATGCTGAAAACAAAATTCTGATGGTTTTACCTCCTGCATAGTTGTTAGTAAAGATACATTAGAATTAAATACTGTTGGCTATTTATTATTTTTAGGAAAATAAGTGACATGACTCTTCTGTGATTCTTATTAGGTTTCCTTATTTGTAATTGATGGCAAGATTCTGTATTGATTTGAAACAATTTAGTTTTATAAAATTCTTTCTTCCTCTTAATTTTCCATTGTGAGATTAATGACAAAGATGAGTCATATACCTATGGTTTGTTCCTTTCTAAAACGATAGAATGATGCATAATTTGCCTTGATGTATTTCAGTATTGTCACATGATGAAATCTCCATAAAACCATTACAAAAATTCCTCAAACATTTTTTTTAATTTGAATTTTTCTAACTGATGTTAATTTCCCAAAGAGGAAAATTTTTACTTTCTGATATTAGGAAATATGTATACATCGTATTTATAGAATGTTATTATTGTTCAGGAGTTTTGCATGAAGGATAAATAGACCTTAAATTTTATGATAAGACAATTTTTTAAATGCTTTCATATACATAATGTTATTTGACCTCAAACTAGTCTTGCAGTAGTACAGTCTGAGAAGAGAGTCATATTTTGTAGTGCAGCCAGCTTTGGTTCAGGGAGTCATTAAACTTGCCCAGGATTATATGGCTAATAAGCTGCAGAGTCTGGGTTCAAAAGCGAGTCTTCTATTATCCTAATATCCTAACACTTCTACCAGCAAGCCATAGGGTGTGAAAAATACATCTATATCGATATTACGATATTACTTGAATCGAGAAAGAATAGAACAGAATTGCCATTTATCTTTTTTTTCTAATTTAATTGCAACCTTTTGAAGAAAATAGAACAAGACATTTCTGGGCAACTTATTCATTAATCATATGACATTGAGTGATATAGCAAGGACTGAAGTCATATTACGTAATGAATTCATCCATTCATTCACTAGATTAGATAACGAATGTATCCATTAATCATTAAACACATTTATTAAGGGCAACTGCATTTAAGACTGTATGCTAGAAACGAGAATCCAAAAACTTATGAGAATAGTTGCTGCCCTCAGGAGCCGATAGTCCAGTGGGAACGATAGGTAAGCCAATTATTAAAAGTACAGTGAGATAAAGTGATGTGACAGAGAAACAGAGCGCTTCGACAAAGAAAGGGTACCACCAAACTTGGCACAGCCTCTTAGGAGAGATGTCCCCTGACCTGGGTGCTAAGGCTCTAGTTGTGTAGTTTGAAAAAGAGGATAGAAGGAAGGCATGAAGCAAGGTATGACAAGCCACCGAGGTGTGGGAGAGCCAGGTGTGTTTGAACCACTGAAAGTTATTGGGTCTGGTTGTAGTATTGAATGTGAGGAGAAGAGGTGTGCTAAAGGGTGAAGCTTTGCAGATACACAAAGAATCCTATAGCTGCTATACAAAGACTCTTATGAATAATATAAAAGAAGACCCATAGAATAATTTTAAACATAACAATGATATGATCAGATTTATATTATACAAAGAACAGGCTGGTTGCAAAAGGGAGAGTGAATCAAAAGGGAACAAAACGGGAAGATAAACACCAATTAGTTGAGTCTTAAAGTAATGAGTCTTGAAGGAATACAATTTAGGGTGATAGACTCTTAAATAAAAGCAGAAGCACTGAGGAGAGAGAAGAGCCCATAGATCCAAGAATACAGAACTGTTGGCAGGATGTAAGGATGGATTGTATGTCTGTGTGTGTGTGGCGGGGGGGGGGGGGGTGGAAAAGAAGTACGGGAAGAACAAAAGATGATTTCTTTGATTTCTGGTGGGGACAAATGATTCAACAGTGATATCATTAGGTAGGAAGGGACACATAGGAGAATGAGATTTGAGTGTGGAAGGTGACTTTTGTGTGGATGCACTGAGTTTTTAAATGTTTTTATTGATTTTTTTAAAAAAGGAAGGGTGAGGGATAGAGAGCTAGAAACATCTATGAGAGATTGAGCCCCAGACCCCAGGCATGTGTCCTGACTGGGAGTTAAGCTTGTGAATTTGAACTGGTGAACCCTGGATACACTAACTTTTAGTTAAGAGACATCCCAATGGAGACAGCAGTAAAGAGTTAGATGTGTGTATCTGGAACTCTGGGGCTCAGTTTGAACTGAAGACAGACATTTGGTGGTGGTTGAAGTCATGGACGTGGGTGAGATCACCCAGAGAGAGCAAGAGCCATAAAAAGACTGCTGAGGACAAAATCCCGGGAAATACTATAACCTGAGAGGCAGGGAAAGGGAAGGAGAGAAAAGGAGCATGAGTCAGAGAATTGAGAGGAAAATTAAGCAAGAGTAACGTTACAGGAGCCATGAGCTGGGAAGAATTTCAAATAATGATCAACCTTGCAAAGGCTGCAAATTAAAAAAAATAAAGAATTGTAGGGATAATTGTAGCATCTTTAATATCAGTCATTTCTTCTCTTTTCTTTGGAGTGTTCTTTTGTATTTTGAGCAGGGGGGAAAAGCAGCATTTAGTAACCCCACATAGATTCTATTAATACATTTTTTTAAAATATATTTTTATTGATTTCAGAGGAAGGGAGAGGGAGAGGGAGAAGGAGATAGAAACATCAATGGTGGGAGGGAATCATTAATTGACCGCCTCCTGCACTCCCCTTACTAGGGATAGAGCCCCATATATCTTTTGTATATATTAGCCTAGAATATTATATTTTATTTAAGGTAGGAAGAGAGGGTCTTTTCTGGATTTTTGAAGCAGGTGGTCTTGAATTTACAACCCAATAGTAGGTAAGTCACTTAATACTTTTGAACCTCAGTTTCATCTGTTAACCCAGGGAAATAATACCTACCTAACATAAATTTTATGGATATTAAGAGTGTGTTTGGAAAGTATTCCGCATACAATTAGAACTCAATTAAATTCAATTGTGTTACATTTTCTGTCATATGGGGTATTTATTTCTGAGTCAGTCTTAACATTTCAAAGGTTACTTTTGTTTTCTGTTTATGTTTTTAAAAGGAAATTTATGTTTTGAATAAATACATTCTGTTGTTATTTCATAGGAACTTTCTTGACCTCTCACTGAGTTTTTAATTTTAATTTATGTATGCAAGTCTAAGTTCATATTTGTCAAAATTATTTCTAAGTCCTAAGAGAGGATAATTTTATCTGGGATTTATGGGACATTTAGAGCAAAGATTGGTTCATGGGTAGATTAAAGAGATCGATGATTTCTCCTAACTATATCCAAAATTTGCTGTGTGTTTATGTGTTTACAGAGAGACAGTCTAAACTTTTTTCATCAATGAATTTTAGTCACACAAAAAAGCCCAGTACCACAGTCCTAAAGAAGGTATACATAAATTAGCTAAATAAACAGCACTCTATTCCCTACCTTGCTCATTTTAGAAGCTGACTGAATTTTGTTCGTGAAACAAACCAGGAATCTATATATATAAAAAGCTAATATGCAAAGTGTCCCCTCAGGAGTTCGACCAGGAGACTGGGAGTTCGATCGCTTGCTGTATGCTGACCACCAGAGGGTGGCACAGAACGAAGGGAGGCCCTGGCCAGCAACCAGAAGGCCCGATTAGTCTTGATCTCGGCCAGGCCTAGGGACCCTACTCATGCACAAATTTCGTGCACTGGGCTTCTAATTTTTACATAAAACCCATCTTCCGTAGCTTCAGTGTGTCTTAGCTTCCAAAATCCTTGGCTTGGTCCTCTGTCTCTCCCATTGTCTTCTTATTATATTTATTCCTCCTCTTACTATCAAACGTTCTGCATAGTCCACATCAGCTCCTTCTATTTTTATCATGAAGTACCTTTTCCCTTACCATCACCACTCCTGGAACACCGTGTTCTGGAAGGTCATCAGTGACTTCAAAATTAGTGAATCCAATTGTCGTTCCTTAGTCCTCCTTGTCTTTGAATAGTTTAAAGGATTTGACATTGCTAACAAATTTCTTCTCTGAAACTTATTTCTTTTCTGATAATAATAATAGGAGCTACTAAAATGGAGTACTAGCTATGTGCCAAAGGTGTTGTGTTACCTCAATTCTTTCACAACTCTAAGAAGCAGACATTATTATTATTATTATTATTATTATTATTATCATCATCATCATCATCATTATTTTTGTATGTGGAGAAAGTGAAGATTTGTCATTAAGAATATTTGCCTAACCACAAAATACTCAGGGTATCAGATCCTAACGTCAGGTGTGTCTGCCATTCATATTGCAGAATTTTGGTTAGTACAGGATCCATGAGTTACCTATCACTTGGTGTGACAGCAGCTAGGTAACTTTTAATCTAAACAGGAAGATGTATTTCTCAAAGCTGTCTCTTTACTATAACAACTTTCACTAATGTATAGCATTTTATATTGGCTATCCTTTCTTCTATGTGATTTGTAATTCAGCACAGAAATTTGAGAATTCTAAACAGTGGCACTCCCATCACTTTATATTGCCAAATTCTTGTCATAAATACCACCATGTGGAAAAATGACTAAATGACTCTTTTCAGTGTTATACAAACAGCATTGGAGACAGTTCATTAGTTAGCCAACTCACATATTTGTTATAGGAATATTACTTGATTTCGGAATCGCTATTACTAACAAATTTTCCCAGATGCTTTACTTTAAGATTGGCTTAGCTGTCAGGCATTCTCTTTCGCTTTCTTAAACAAGTTGTTGGGTTCCAAATACACAAAGTGAAGACTGCCTTAAAGAGCATCACCCTAAATCAAAACCCTCCAGTCTTTATAGTCTCACTCGAGGCCTGGTGCATGAAATTCATGCACTGGGGGGGTCCCTAGGCCTGGCCGGCGATCAAAGCCTGAGCGTCTGGTGTGGAAGGGCAGGTCCCAGCTGACCTCTGGGCCCTGGGCAGCACCTGAGACCCTCGCAGTCCGACCCCTCGCTCTTTACCACCCGCCTACAGCAGAGGTAGAAGAGGCTCCTGCTACCACCACTGCGCTAGCCAGCTGTGAGCCTGGCTTCTGGCTGAGTGGCGCTCCCCCTGTGGGGGAGCAATGCAGGGGGAGCTCCTGCATTGAACATCCTCCCCCTGGTGGTCAGTGTACATCATAACAACTGGCCACTCTGTGGGTCATTCTGCTTGGTTGATTTGCATATTAGGGTTTTATTATATAGGATAACTTGCCTGCAACTCAGTAAAACTAGGGTCATCATCAATTAAACGTTTAATGTTATCTTAGAAATAAAAATATTAATGTTATTAATACTTTCTCTAATAAGCCACAATATTTCTCCAGTACAGCAAAAATTACACCATAAACTGTAATCCGTGTTTGCTTACATTTGTTGCTTAATGCCTATTCCAAAATGAGAATTTTTATCAGTATCTTTACGTATTTTATGCATTGTGTTATTTCCATTTTTATATTTTGATCTTTAAACAAGCTAACATATACTTGTGAAAATTTCAAATAATTCAGAAATCTTAGCAAATCTAAATATTATGTAATCCACATTTTAGAGATAATCACAGTCAACAGTAGTCTATATATCTTTCCAGACTTCTTTATTATTTATCTGTGTAGACCTAGATAGAGAGATAAAGAATATTATAAACATAAGACGCTAATATATTCTGAGAAAGAAATTATTTAGTAAAGCTGGTATTTACTACTAAAAGTCTTCTGTTGGAATATAAGAGCTGTCTTATTTTCTTTTACTGCTGCATCCTCTGTTACTGTGCAAAATACTGCAGTAAATACACTCAATACCCTCTTGATCAACATTTAGGCTGCTTCCACATTTTTGATATTACAAACAAAATAACAGTAAAACTATTTGTGTTCCAGGCTGAATATTCCTGTATAATTAATTCCTGGGAACAGAATTACTATATCAAATTATGCAGATTTTTGCTATTATTAGATATTGTCAATTTCTTCTCAAAAACAAAATGATATTTAAGTTCACAACCACCAGAATGTGAAAATAATTGTTTTTCTATGACCTGCCAGCACTAGCCATTATCAGTCTTGGGAATCTTCAATTGTCCTGATAGGTGAAAATAACACCTAATTGCTGCTTTAATTTGCATATTTTTTATTAATCGTGAGGCTAAGAATATTTCCCTATTTTTATGACCTGTGATACCTTTTCTGTGAACAGTCATTTCCTTTTCTTTGCCACTGTTTTCTTCCTTATTTGTGGACTGTTTTATATACTATAAGAATTAACACTGTGTCATCTGTTTCACATTATTTTTCCACTTTGCCTTTGGCTTCGAGCTTCATTTATGATATCTTTTGCTATATAGAAACTCTAAATGTTTATGTAGTCAGATCTGTGAGTTATTTTCTTTATGGCTTCTGGGATTTATATTATGCATATAAAGATTTTTTTATGTTTATAACACTAACTCTTTTGGCATTTATTTTATGTGTGTTAGGAATTAATCTGTGTGTGTGTGTGTGTGTGTGTGCATGCACTATTTATTTGAATAAGCTACTCTTTTATAAGTGCTTTGAACAGAAACATGTAAGAAAGTCCTGCGCTTCTTGACTGAAGTTGATCTTCGGCAGAAATTATGCATTTTGGCTCTTCTAATCTCCTATATGCTGTGCTTCATCAATTCTTCCCTGATAGAACCTAGTGGTTATACCACTAGCTTTTACATTTTTATCATCTGCTTTCTTGTTCCTTCTGTTACTTCCTAGATTTGTTTACATGGGTGTCACTCACCATCTGATCAAGTCTTCTTCCTTCTGTCTCCAAAGTATATCAGACATATTTTCGCCTTCTTGTTCTTGACTGAAGTTGATCTTTGGCAGAAATTATGCATTTTGGCTGTTCAAATTCTCCTATTTGCTGTGCTTCATCAATCCTTCCCTGATAGAACCTAGTGGTTATACCACTAGCTTTTACATTTTTATCATCTGCTTTCTTGTTCCTTCTATTACTTCCTAGATTTGTTTACATGGGTGTCACTCACCATCTGATCAAGTCTTCTTCCTTCTGTCTCCAAAGTATATCAGACATATTTTCACCTTCTTGTTTTCTACCTTGTCCTGCTAGTCCATGTCAATGGTACTTTTCTAATAACTTAATTAATTTCCTGCTTCACTC
>NW_006289390.1:127596-139290 GCF_000327345.1 Myotis davidii
AAGGGGATATCTAGATTATCTACCCCTCCCCACCCCCATTTAGAACAGTTCTGTTTTAATATCAAAAAGCTAAGATTTCCTCTTCTCTTGACTTTTATCATCTCTCTAAATTCGTTTTCCTGAGGGTTTCATGTCCCCTCACAAACAGGGCCTTAGAACTGCGTGCTCACAGTTTATCAGACAGATTATCAGATCCAGATGATCAGACGGAATCTCTCTCTTCAGCTTTTTCTGATTCTTGGACAATGTACAGATTAAACAATAAACAAGCTTCTGGAAGAGGAGGATGCGGGGCTGGTAGGTAGTCTGGATGGGGCAGTGAGAGGGACATTTTTAGTTCGCTTTCATATCCTTCTATATCAGTGATGGCGAACCTATGACACGCGGACTCATTTTTTTGGTTGATTTTTCTTTGTTAAATGGCATTTAGATATATAAAATAAATATCAAAAATATAAATCTTGGTTTTACTATGGTTGCAAATATCAAAAAATTTCTATATGTGACACAGCACCAGAGTTAAGTTAGGGTTTTTCAAAATGCTGACACGCCGAGCTCAAAAGGTTCGCCGTCACTGTTATAGCCAGATTGCCCTTTGATAAATTTAAATCTGGTAGCAGAGAATTTCTAAGTGCTTATACCATGAGATGTCTCTCCACAAAAACAACTAGACAATGCTGACACAAGCCACTTTCAAAGTAGGGAAAAGCCCATTCCCTTCGGGAAACCCAGGGGAATTAGTGAGCCCACTTAGGAAAATCCCATCTGTTCAGACACTGACGGCTTCCTTAGCACTAGAAGACTTGTGAAAAGGAGAGGTTAGAGTCAACTGTTATCCCTGTCAGTTCGTGATTACCTATGTTGAAACTTCTATAGCAAATTTCACACAAAATTTGCTAGTTTTTATAACCCTTTAACCCTCTCTCTTTTGCAACTAGTTTATATTTGATTAAATTACTTAATTTCAACTACATAGACATTATAGGCAAGTGTGCAAGGCGTTTTACCACTTCTTTGCTCCAAATATTTAAAATCAAGAGATGGCCTGACCGAAATAGCTCAGCTTGGAGAACATTAGACTGAAGAGCTAAAGGTCCCTGGTTTGATCCTGGATTTCTGCAGAGTTGTTGCTCATTCTTAAGCCTTGCCCAGGTAGCTCAGTTGATTAGCACATGGTTCTGATACACCAAGGTTGTGGGTTTGATCCCTTGTCAGGACACATAAAAGCAGCAACAAATGCATGCATAAGTAAATGGGACAGCTAATCTCTCTCTCTAAAATCAATCAATTTTTTTTAAACCAAGAGAAATATTTTGTTTTTTGTTTTTTTTTCCTGAAAAATAGTATGCTGCTTCTTTCCTTAATGGAAAACTTATAAATCAGAATGTTCCCTATTTGTTCTGATAGCCATATTTGCTACTCAGTAACAGAGTACTCCCCATTTTAAACATTTTACTTTGTTTTTATGTACTTATTTTTCTAAAATCATATAAATATATATATGAATATTATGTTTTACATAAATATACCTTATAAGACTATGCAAATCATTTTAGGAAAAAAGCACAACATACACTGGCTATAAATAAAAAGTCTAGATGATATTTCATTCAACACTGATGCTGGTCAGGTTTTTCTTGTTTGGTACTTCCTGCATTTAATAAATGACCTGTAAGGTGATAGATGATGATGATAGATAGATAGGTAGATAGGTAGACAGATAGACAGAAGATAGATGATAGAGAGATAGAAAGCTAATCTGCCAACTCCATTAGACTGTGAATTACTTGAGGATAGGGATGAAACCCTCCTCAGTACTTCTACTCTGGGGCCTATAACAGTGGCTATATTTTTGTTCCATACTCAAATGTTTTCTGACTGATTGAGGGGAAAAAGTGAAGAAGCACATTTCTTGGTTGAGTGTTTTCAGCAACTAATTCTTAGCCAGAATTGAGTAACACAACACAAATTTAGTTTATTTTTTATATGACTCAAACCCTTCACATTTTTAAAAACAGTTATCACATGTCACCTTTGTCTGATTTCAAGCGAAACCACATTATTTTTTGTGTGTGCAACATAGTTTCTAAAGCTTTTAATATTCAAGTTCTGGCCTTATAAATAACCTCTGGGTTTATCATAATTCCATTAAAATATATAGACCTGAATTAACCCCATATTCCTGTCATGATCTGTCCAAAATTAAATTCCCATTTTTGACACTTAAGATCATGATTTGACATGATCTGCCCACGTAAAAATATTAATTCCAGTTATGTAAGCATTATACACACCAAATATAGGTCAATATTATTGGGGTTTTAATTAGTTATATTACTCATTTCTTACTAAGCTCATACTCAATTAAATGTAACATTGCTCTTTCCCCCACATGAATTGCTACAAAACAACCTCTCCATAGAGCTCATAGAGAGCTTTTAAAAATTCAAAATGAAAGATTTTACTTGTACACTCTTAAATTTCCACTTGTTCGGAGACATTAAGACTATCTTAATTCACTTAGCGGTAAACTGTTTTAAATTCTAAATGATTTTCTACTACATGATTATCCATATTGATGATTAAATTTAATAATAGGTTGTGATGCAGGTTAGATATAAGATGACACCAGGGCTGAATCCGGTTTGGCTCAGTGGATAGAGTGTCTGCCTGCGGACTGAAAGGTCCTAGGTTCGATTCCGGTCAAGGGCATGTACCTGGGTTGTGGGCACATCCCCAGTAGGAGATGTGCAGGAGGCAGCTAATCGATGTTTCTCTCTCATCGATGTTTCTAACTCTCTATCTCTCTCCCTTACTCTCTGTAAAAAATCAATAACATATATTTAAAAAAAAAAAAGATGACACCAGGTCATGAACCAATACTTTTCCCGTATGTGTAGTCAGTTAAATGTGTATTCTTCTAAAATAATTTATTTTATCAGATTTACCCATATTGTCCATAAAGATTGTCATTTCATCACATTTTTTAACATTAATGAAACTCAAAGGCCATCAAATCTCAAGAAAATAATTCATACAGCTATATTGGGTAAAGGATAACACATGTACTTGCACGTGCGTGTGCACACGCACACACATGCACACATACACACATACACATCATTGAGACAGACAACAGATATGGGACAGACAATTTACATCATAATAAATAAATCCTGTGAATGAAATATATATAACTACTCAGAGAAAAACAAATTGAAATGCAACATACAGTTTTACATAATAAATGAGCTAATGGTGGTGGTAAAGATAACAAGAATTCTAAATCACTCAAGGGCCGAAGCATTTAAAATTGCTACTATGCTTTTGAAAATCAACTTGTTATGATTTATCAAAAAGGATTAAAAAGAATGAATCATTTGAATTCATAAATCTAGAGAAAGTTCTCATTGTGAAAATTCTCATTAAAGCATTTCTTAGCAATATTTAGCTGAGGAATGGTTAAATTAATTAAAGTCCAGCTAGGCTGTTTAAGAAAGAATGGCTATTCTAAGAGTCCTCTCAAAAAATGTGCCTATGTGTATAAAGAGTCTGTATTTCTTCTTCATATTCTTTTATTTTCTTATTCTTTATTTTTTACATAACTGCTAATGTCATAATGGGGGGGGGCGGGTGGAGGTGGGAACATGACTAGTAAGATGTAAAAAAAGTTGTCCTCAAAATGTTATAATGATTTATGAAATTGATAGAGGGAGTTGGATGATATTTTTTAAAAGCAGCAATTGGTTGGCGGAGTTTGAATCTTCCACACCATCCCTGCTCATAGCCAGGTAAACATAGGTACATTGCTATGGAGATAGTATACTTCAACGCTCTGTGTAAATATTTGGAAATTCTAGTCAGTAAATGATATGGGAAATCACTGTTGTTCATTTTGCCCCAACCTTTCTTCCCTTTTCCTTCCCCTCACCTCTCACCCTCCCAAGCACAGAAGGTGTTATTTATTTATTATCAGAAATAATGTGATAATTCACTTGGATCTTAAAAGATGCATGAAATTTTGCCATGCTGGAAAAAGAGATAAAATATCCCAGGCATACCAAAGAGCCATAGGGGAAATGTAAAGGTTTATGGCCAACTTTAGGGATCAGTATTACAGCAGGGAAGTGGAGGCAGGGATGGTGCTTAGGGGTCTATAGGGCGGGAGATTGACTGGGAGGAGGAAATAGCACTGCAGAGGCAGGGAGAAGCCTTGCAAATGTCCTGGTAAGATAGGATGAGGGTTTTGTTTTTTATTCTGGGCCAGAAGACTATAATCATTTTAAGCAGTTTATAACATAACTAGAGGCCCCATGCATGAAATTCATGCACGGGGCTGGGCCCTCACAGCCCCTGCTGCCTCAGCCCCAGCTGCCTCATGACCCCACCCACTGGTTGTTCTGGAAGGTCATTCCCGAAGGTCATTCTGCCATCTGGTCTAATTAGCATCTTTGTCATATGGGATTATATTTGTGCTTAGGAAAGAATTCTAGCACTGCTGTTCATCATTCATATATATAATGAACTGTGGTTCCTTCCCATACCAAATGCACTAAGAAACCATTTTCTAGGTAAGAAATGCCGTTTGCCACTTCAGTTGCTCTTTGTAGAACCCATTATTGAATGTAATTCTGCTCACTATTTTCCATTGAAAACGATTACTTTCAACAACAAAAATACTCAGTTTATCATCTCAACCATGTATCTTCAGACTGAAAACCAGGTCTTTTATTATAATAAGCAGGCTGGAAAAAATAGCTAGGATTGGTGGGAGGAAAGTAAACAAATATCTTTATGTGTAAAGGCAATTAATTGCCCTACAGATTAGTATAATTGTTGATAGAGCACTACACATTTTATTCTGAAATAATTTTCAGATTATCCCTCCTCTTTTAAGTTATTGCTCTTGGTAGAAGTTGATTGTTTAATTTAGTTAGCATAAATAAGCATCTATATTAAAATTCTGACTTGCCAATCAATCATTTAATATAGAGTAGAAAGAACTGGTTTAATAAAAGTGTGTTTAATAGTTGTAAGTCTTGTCCTGGCTCAATTGGTTGAGCATCAGCCCATATACCAAGAGGTCTCAGGTTTGATTCTAGTCAGGGCACATGCCTGGATTGTGGACTTGATCCCTCGTAGGGGACTTAAGGGAGGCCGATGATCAATATGTCTCTTTCTCCCTCTCCCTTTCTCTTAAAAAAAATCAATTAAAACATATTAAAAAAACATTGTAAGACTAGAATAATAATTAGTATAATTACCACCATGTATGTTTTTTATATATACATACAAATGAATACTAGATGCATACACACTCACACACACACACATATACACAGACCTTATCAAAGGAAAAAATACAGTGAAAAAATATATAACATATATAACATATATAATATGCAAGATATGGTTGTTCCTTGACTCCAAAATAATGAAGTTTGAACTTTTATGTACATACTTTTTCCCAATACAACTTCTTTTTTGAAAATCAAAATGCAGTAAATACATATAAGAATAATTTTGTAAATAAATTTATACTTCGTTAGTTATGTAATATAGTATAGCATTATAATTTATTATATATTTAATACATACATGCTTTTAGCATTGATTCTTGTTAATTTCATGAAAGTTGGTAATGATTAGATGTTATAAAAACAAGTAACTGAAAATAAGCCTCATTTACAGGTGATAAAATCACAGATAAGAAACCAAGTGTGATTATTTTATTAAGAGAATTTTGCTAGAATGTTTTTATTTTCAAATAATAATATGTTCACCTCTCCTATACTTTTACTATGTTTTATTTCAAGGGGAAATTATTTATTTAGTGATAGGTATACTCGTGTTTTTCAATTATTTTACCACAACCTATGTGCTATTTGGAAGAATAGTATGTAATTTAAAAAATATATACATTATATTGATTTTTTACAGAGAAAAAGGGACAGGTATAGAAAGTTAGAAACATCGATGAGAGAGAAACATTGATCAGCTGCCTCCTGCACACTCCCCACTGGGTATGTACCCACAACCAAGGTACATGCCCTTGACAGGAATCGAACCTGGGACCCTTGAGTCCGCAGGCCGACGCTCTATCCACTGATCCACCAGTCAGGACAGTATGTAATTTTTAATTACCAAGATTTAGATACTTTTAACATATGAGAAATATCTATCTATATATAAAAGGCTAAATGACCGACCATCCATCCATCCGATCACCTGACTGACTGTCCAATCAACCAATGGGCTGGTACATATGACACACACTGGCAATTTAAAAATAAATGTTGACTCATACATATAAAGCTATCACTGGCACCAATTACATGTGTGTGTTTCCATCTGTCATTGTTGATTGTGAATTTGGTTGTTTTTTTGTTGACATTCTGAAGCTGAAGTTTCCCATGATGCCAGCATTTGCAATGGCTATTAATATTTCACAAGGACAAATTCTAGACAGACTAGGAATATTCCTACCTGAACCCGTTTTCAGACATGGTCAGTTATATGTTGCTTTCTCTCAGGTTTGAAGAGCATGGGACGTTAAAGTTGTAAATACTTCATCACAAGCGAAATTAGTCAAGCACTCTGAAAGTGTTTTTACTCTTAATGTGGTATACAGGGAGATATTAGAATAAGTTTAATCAATTTATCAGACATTGTTTTTATCAATGTTTTTATATCATTTTTTGTTGTTTTTATATCATGTCTTTGTTGTTATAGCATGTTATTTTTTATTAATCAATTTATATATCATTTTCATGTGCATTTTACTAATTTTCTTTCATCTCTGACATTTCTATTATAGAGAAAGGGCAAATAGTGATATTAAAATATTTCTTCTAATTAATTTCCTTTCAATGTGCAAAAAATTCATGCACCAGGCCACTAGTATAAGGTATAGTGGTTAGTGAAGAAAAGATAGGTTGTCTTTTGATTTTAGTTTAATAAGAGTTATATAAAAGAGATTGAAAAGACTGTATCAAAATGCTGATAGTGATTATTTTTCTTTAGTGTTATGCAGAATTCTTACTTTAATTGACATATTTCTGAGTGTTTTACATGTTTCCAAAAAGCATATATTTATACTTTCCTTATTAACAATAGCTAAAGGAAAGAAAACATAGTAATTCTTTATTGAATTTATGGGGGTAACATTGGTTAACAGAACCATACAGGTTTCAAGTGTACTACTCAACAAGGCATCATCTGCCACTCATCACGTGCCCATCACCCCAAAGTAAAGCCTCCTTCCAGCCTTATCCATCTCCCCTTTCCCCATACCCACCTACCCCCACCCCCTTTCTCTCTGGTTCTCACCATATTTTTGTATGTGTCCATGTGATATGTGTGTGTGTGTGTGTGTGTGTGGGTATGTCTGTATAAATATATTTTTTATTTAATCCTTTCACCTTTTTTCAGCCAGCCCTCTAACTCCCTTCCTTCTCTCAGCTGTCAGTCTGTTCTATGTATCTGTGCTTCTGTTTCTGTTTTGTTTGTTAAATTATTTTGTTCAAAATATAGTAATCTTATCACTAAATATTGAGCTTGTTTGCTCTGTCCAAATGTGACCGATAATCTAGGGAGATTTTTAAATAGTTTAGCCAATATGAGGGCTTGTTGTCAGAATATCATGTCCACTTAGCAGTTGTCATGTTCGATCTTTTTGCTTACACACTTTCATTATTTTAAAATTAAAATATCAGCTTTAATTATCTAAAAGTATTACATTAAGTTATTGTATTTACTTATCCCTGCTCGCTTAAAAGAGCCAAGAGAATGATTGGTGATGACAAGCATTTTTCATTGCCAATTGAATTATATAACTTACCAAGCCTGGTTGCACACATGAACTTTCATTTTGTTGAAAGTGTCCTTTATCTCTGCAGGAGGGATCTGATGGCTCTTGGATATGGTCACTCTCTCCAGGTAGTCTTTTCTGACCACCTGAAGCTGGTTTGGGCTCTACTATGAACCCATGGTACCTTGAGGTTACCTTGCCACATTATATTATCACATATTCTTCTGGAATGTGAGCTCCCAGGTGACTAGATGCCATAGTATTTGTGAGCAAATCCCTAGTGTTTGGCTCATGGCACAATGCCTGTCACAGAATAGCATTAAATTAATACCTGCTGAGCACATGGTATGAGAATAGAGGAATTTGGGAATTGATGATGAAATACTAGTGTTTTAAATAATCTTTTGAGCATCCAATTAAGGAATTGTTTCAGATTCTGTTGTAGTGACTGTTACGACTATAAAAAAAAAAAGAAAACCGATTCTTTATGGACTTCTTCGTACGAGTAAGTGAAGGGTGAAGGATTGTAAAGATTATTTCTCATTAAAACACATGCCTTCAAGCCGTAGAGGCTACAAGTCCTGTAATTAGCGTCTCCAAGATCGAAGGGACAGTCCTACAAGTTGTGCTCCATCTTTCCTCTGAGTTCAAAAGTGTCATGAGGATTGTTTCACCCGAATGATCGATCCTGAATGACTGATCCTGCCGGGACGCTGGTCGTGGGTAGAGATATCACAGCTCTCCATTTAAAATTCTGATGGAAGCATCAACGCTTCATTCCCATTTCTACCCCATTTGTTTTTGACACAGCACCCAGATCCACTAAAACCCGTTCATTTCTATCCAGTTTCAAAGACAGTTTTTGTGTGTCTCATGTGCCGAGCAGCACTCCACTCTGGGGACACAGGTCTCTTTGTTCCTGAGTCGCACACGATCTAGTGTTGACTGCTGACAAATCTTAATGCAATGTGACAAATGCTATGCTTCTACTGGGGAGGAGGCAGCCCGCCCTGCCTTTGTTAATGTATTTATAATGTACTTCAAAAGCCATTTTCTTTTTTCTGTTCTCATGGACCAGAAAGGCAGTTTGACTATCTCTTCTAGGGCCAACATAATCAGCCAAAGAAAAGGTCTCTACATTACCCAGACTAATGTGATTAATGAAGTAAGATCAGATTGATTTACTTAGATTTAGGAATTTATATGGAAATAATAAAAACAAAATTTTTTGTCAGTCCCTGCTTAGACTCAACACCCGTGAATTGAACCACTCATATTGTCTCAGAGACATCAAATTCCTTATTATTTCTCTGTTCTATATTTCTTTAGCATCTGTGTGTTTGTTAACAAGTTATTCGGCCCCTATTAATATGCAGCCTTTTAAGTGTTCTGTTGTCACTTTGGTTAATTGAATGTTCATTTGGCAACTATCTTTCTTCCTTTATTGTGTCACACATTTTATTAAAAAAACACTAGATGTGATGTTGGACTTTAAAAAGCTTATAAATCTGCCAGAAAAGCTGAAGTAAGTTAATTTGAAATAAGGGAATAAGTGTTAAATTAGAAGGTACAGTGTACAGAATTGTATAACAATCATCAAAGACTATCAGAAGAGGCCAGACTTTATGAACATAAACCTTAATAAGGTAGAATTTAATCCTGTCATAAAAGAAATGGAGATGAAAGGGAGAAGCATAAAGGGATTTTCACAGAGCAAGCAAAAGCTGTAACCTAGACAAGGATGGGGGTGACACAACAAAGTATCTCATTGGATCTGAGAGGAGTTAGAGTGAGGGGAAGCAGGTATAGGGAAGCCCATAAGAAATTCAGGACTATTCAAGCCAAGAAAATAATGGAATATTTGAAGGTTTAGGTAGGGGAGTAGTATTATGAAAAGTGGAATTCATGGATCATTATTCTGGCATGGATATGAAGGATCAATTAAGAGAGAAAAGACAGATGCAAGAACAGAAAATCAACCCAACTGCTAAAGCCTCACTCATCTCTCATCATGCCTCATTGTTCTGGATTCTTTAGTCTACAAAATTGACTTCTCATCTTCTCAGAAGAATCTACTCCACACATTTATACAGCTCCCTTCCTGGCCTCAGCTGTTTCTCACTTACACCCAGTATCATAATAGTGACACTGTTTGAGCATCTTTACACCTTCTCCCAATTGTAGAACCACTTCCATCCTTCCAAACCCAGCTCACTGGTGAAGGCAGAGAGCATTGGGTCTGGACTCAATTCCCAGCTTTGTTGCTCAGTATGTGAATTTTTGGCAGGTTAATCGACTTATTTGTGCTTTAGGATTCTAAATAATAAATCAAGGAGAAAAATATGTACCTTGATTTTAATTAGAAACATGTAAAACACTGTATTAAAACACACCATATAAAGTGTTTAGGTACTGTCCTCTGAGGATTAGCATAATCACAGTAATCATTAAAATAATTAAATGTATAATCTACTCAGCCTCATGTGTACAAAATAAAATACAGACATTTATGGCTGAAGAAAGAGGAGGAGAAAGAAATCTCCAGGATTATGACTTAGAAGATGGTGGAGGGTGCATTATAAGGTATATAAAATAAAGGTCCTAAAGCAATATTATGCATTCATTTTAAAGCGAACTGAGTTAGGAATTTCTGTCTAGTGGACCTCTGTAGGCAGTTGAGTATTCAAATAGCTGTAGAAAGAGCTGGGATGGAGAGACGGGGTTTAGAATGATCAGCATGTAGGTGATGGTTAAAATGATGAATAAGAAGGAGTGGCCAGAATATATACATTTAGCATTAAAAGTAAATAAGAATTTGGGGGAAGATCAAATCATGGGAAGGAAGCTACAAAAACTGTCTTATTTGGTCCATAAGACTTTAAAACATGTATTTGTTTCCAACCTAACAATTGGTAGATTGTACATAATATTTTGGATCTTTGACTTGTCTGGAAAATTATAAAATCCTTATTATAATGAATCAGAATTTCCTAATGGCAACAACCGGTTGGAATTTAGTAAGTGGCCCCCAGTTAAATAAAGTCTGTTCTTTCCAGCTGACTCCTGGAAACTTCGAGGCTTACTTCCCATAGTTTTATTTTCTATTTAGGTCTTTGACTTTATGTCCCCTGAAAAAATTAAGCAAAGAGCAGTTTCTCAGAAGTCACTAAAGAATACATGACCCTGGCATGTGCCTCAGATAGGGGTGGGAAGTAAGAACTCAAGTGTCCTTAATTAGGGGGAGACTTCTCAGCTTTTAAGATATTTGCTGAGGCAACTCCCCAATATCTTGCAGGATTTAAAACAAATCAAATCGTAAACATAGAAGCTCCTTGAGGACAGTAACCCCATGGTGTTTTGCATTGTATTTTCTGTATTAGAAGAAACAGTCCTATAGGTGCTCAATAATGATGAAATAACCTTAATAAATGAATATGCTTTAAAGAGAGGAAACTTGTTCCTTTTATAACTATATCTGTTTGAAGCAGACCTTAAACTCAAGATATTTTTTAAATTTTTTAAAATTGTTTTATTGCTTAAAGTATTACAAAGAGTATTACATATGTCTCCTTTTTTTCCCGCCCTTAACAATCCCCTGGCCTCCCCCCCCCCACACTGTCTTATGTCCATTGGTTATGCTTATATGCATGCATACAAGTCCTTCGGTTGATCTCTTACCCCACCCCTCCTGCCCCGCAACCCTCCCCAGCCTTCCTGCTGTAGTTTGACAGTCTGTTCCAGGCTTATCTGCCTCTGTAACTTTTTTGTTCATAAGTTTATAATGGTCTTTATTATCCATAAGTGAGTGAGATCATGTTCAAGATTATTTTTTTATGGACATGTTTTTCACAACTGACAATGTCATTTCTTTGAAGATATATATA
>NW_006289390.1:139412-141237 GCF_000327345.1 Myotis davidii
TATTAAGAAAAATAATACTTTAGATGGTACTTTAGATAAATCCATCTAAAGTATTATTTTTCTCAATGTTCAGTTCAAAAAAATCTGATCCTAAAGGATAAGCTGACAAATAATCCAGAAGTTGCAGATCTGCTCAGTAGCCTATAAGTTCTCAAGGGCGTGGGCTCCATCTATTTTCCTTACATCACCTGAACACCGAACACAGCACAATGTGTAAATCATAAGAAACTCTCAGTAAATGTTTCTGAATGTAGATTTGCATTATTCTTCAAGCTGTGAATCCACAGATCAAGTATAATTGCACTGGAGTTAAAAAAAACAAAACAAAAAACAACACACACACTTATTTGCCATAACAATGTTTTTGTTTTTTGTTAATCCTCACCTGAGGATATGTTTTATTTTTTCCATTGCTTTTTCAGATAGAGAGAGTGGAGGAAAGGAAGGAGGGAGGAGAGAGAGAGAGAGTGACAGACATTGATCTGAGAGAGACATATCATTTGGTTGCCTCCTGAACCCCTAAAAAGCCCTTGCCAGGGGGCAGGGAGTGAACCTGCAACTGATGTGTGCCCTTGATCAGGAATCGAACCCCACAACCTTTGTGGCTGCATTCTATACCTAGTTCAACTTCAAAACCAGAATCCCAGACCTGGAAGACACTTTTGAAATCATGTAAATGACAACCAGCTTATCATTTACAAAACCTACCATAGAGTCCGATAGTATGTGATTCTCAAAGCAATCCTGAGAAATAACTAGAAATATTAAAGCGAAACCCAGGATCTAGCAATAGCCTGGTGCTTTCTGTTCTTAGGCTGCCAGTGGGCTCTGCCACCTCAGAGGCATCCTGCCCTTAGGCCCCTTCTGAACCTTTCTGAGTCTCCCTTTGCTGAAATGCCAAGCAGGGGCAGCAGTCAGCCTGCAGGGCTGCTGTGAGCTTTGGCTGAGATCTTGCCTGTGAAGTGTATGGCCTAGCGCCTGCTGCATGTATCAATCCGCTATGACTAGGGCTGCTTTGCTACTTGTCCAATATCCCTCAGCCAGGAAGTGAACGCCAAATTCAAAAAAATGTATTTCAGTTTCCATGTAGCTTTCCCTATTTCACAATAGACTGCATATGCTTAAGAGTTGCTACTTTTTTAGTGCCTCAGTGCCCAAATGTCCTAGGTCACCTATGTGGATTTGTTATGGAATACATGCGCTGGCTGCGTGATTGTGATAATAAAACACAACTGACAATATTGAAACTCTCAGTTTCTGACAATATTGGAATAAAGGTCCTAAAGCAATATTATGCATTCATTTTAAAGCGAACTGAGTTAGGAATTTCTGTCTAGTGGACCTCTGTAGGCAGTTGAGTATTCAAATAGCTGTAGAAAGAGCTGGGATGGACGTCAGTGTCAGTTGTATTCTTTGTATAAATACATTTTAGAAAAGTTTTCTTAATCCATTATAAAATAGTGCACTGTAGAGTATCCACCGGTATTTTATTACACACCCCAATAAAATACTGGGTGTGCAATTTCAGGATGGGATTTGACGAATATGAATATCGTTGTCTATATACCTATGAGAATTTCTCACACATGTATAATACTTCACAGTGTTTAAAAAATGAGGCATTGCCCTAGCCAGCTTGGCTCAGTGGATAGAGCAACAGCCTGCGGACTGAAAGGTCCCAGGTTCAATCCCGGCCAAGGGCACATGCCTGGGTTGCGGGCTCCATCCCCGGTAGGGGGCGTGCAGGAGGCAGCTGATTGATGATTCTCTCACATCATTGATGTTTCTCTCTCTCTCCCTCTCCCTTCTTCTCTGAAATCAATTA
>NW_006289390.1:141928-144597 GCF_000327345.1 Myotis davidii
TGGTTAATCCTGTATAATAAAAGCCTAACATGCAAATCAACCAAACAGTGGAATGACTGGCGGAACGACCTGTCACTATGATGCTCACTGACCACCAGGGGGCAGATGCTCCAATGGGTAGGTTAGCTTGCTGCTGGGGTCCAGCCGAATGAGACTGAGCGAGACGGGCCGGACACGCCCTGGAGCACTCTCGCGGTCCCTCCGTGGCTGGCAAACCTCTCACATCACTCTCCGACCCCGATTGTGCACCCGTGGGGTCCCTTGGCCTGGCCTGCATCCTCTTGCAATCTGGGACCCCTCGGGGGATGTCGGAGAGCTGGTTTTGGCCCGATGGCAGAAAGACCAGTTGCTATGATGTGCACTTACCACCAGGGGGCAGACACTCAATGCAGGAGCTGCCCCCTGGTAGTCAATGTGCTCCCACAGCGGGAGTACCGCTTAGCCAGAAGCTGGGCTCATGACTGAACAGCACAGTGGCATTAGCAGAAGCCTCTCTGCCTCCGCAGCAGTGCCAGGGATGTCCAACTGATGGCTTAGGCCTGCTCCCCATGAACGGGCCTAAGCTGTCAGTCAGACATCCCCAAGGCTCCCAGACTGTGAGAGGGTGCAGGCCAGGCTGAGAGAGATCCTCTGAGTGCACACACTTTGTGCACTGGGCCTACAGTATATACATATACTTATACATACGCATTTATTCAAGATAGTTTAGAAACAGGAAGGTATAAAACATGATGTTTGTAGTCTGGCATGGAATGTTGCCAGAAGACCCAAGAGCTGAATAGTCACATCATCTCAGAGGCAACTCTGCCTCACATCTCTGTTGACATGCATGTATGTTAACACCAGCTTTTATTTATTATATATCCATTACACCCGAAGCAGGCAGTTTTAGAATACAACCTGAGCAGCTTGCAATGCAAAGAAAACAAAAGACAGATGCCTTCTTGCTTTTCATCACTTCAGTTATTATTAATGATTCCCCATGTAGAATCTTTAATACTATAAAATTTTCATCTTATCAGATCAAATAATATTTAAGAAATTTACATTTTGAGACAATGATGACCAAAATTTGCAAAAGTGTAGATGGCATAATTTTTTGTGTGTTTTTCTTATAATTTTCTGTTCTCATTTTATCCCCCAAGGATACTGTGGCATTTTTCTCTTTTTCTTTCTTTTTTTTTTTTTTGAAGTTTAACCTTTTGAAGTTCAAAGTGACTTTTTATTGAGTTTCATTTTCTTTCCTTACTCTACCTGACACACATACCAAATCAAAACATCCTAAATTTTCATCCATAGACATAATGCAAAAGTAACCACTACATTATCAAGGCTAACATGGAAAACTTGCTCCTCTCCGTTTTCCCTAGTGTTCCAGGATCCAGAAGCCCATTGTCCAAGTCTAGCCCCACTTAGTGCATGCCATATGGCGATGCTTCCTCACTGTTGTGACAATGTCACTGTAAACATATGCTTTGGGGAAAGGATGCTTATGTAATCCATGCACTCTCTGTAAAGAGAAATCTTAAAACAATGACATGGAATGGCAGTATCTCTCAAATTATTTCAAATAAAGCACAGAAGTGCTTTGTTCTAACTGCACTTGCAAAATTGAATCTGTGCAGTATCGGCCACGACCATCAGACCATCCTGTTCCCCTCAGCCTGATGTGTTTGAATCTTACCCCAGGATGATTCAGTTTCTTGACTTTTTAGCTGGTATTATTAGCATAATGACCTCAGCATGTATCAATGCAAAACAATGATTTTTAATTTGAAATCTTAAGTGTAGAGACAGAGGAGGATTTAGAGCATTTATAAGATTAAAACTTGACAAAATGTTGTTTAACTTTGATATTTGTACTCCACATTTTGTTAAGAATATAAGCAACCGTTAGAAAATATTTTCCATGAAGCTAGATGATCTTACTAGAATGAAGAATGAAAAAAGCTTTGTTGTCCCTAATTCTAGAAATGGAAATACATATTTAATTTTAATGCATGTTATTTGCAATAGAATTCTATGCCTATAACCTTGAACAATTATTTTGCTTACAACAGCATAAAACATTATTGTAATATTATGCTGTTTTAAAAGTAATACTTTTAAATTAGACTGAATTTCTCTAGAGAATAGCATCTCTGCATTGTGTACATATTGTATGTTATGAATCACCTCAGAAAAAAAGCATATGCATTTGTTAACACAATTATTTTTCAATATTTACTAAATGCCTACCCAATACATCATACTATGCTAGACAACATGGAGGATTCAAAGAAAAGCCAGATAAATGCTCTGCCCTCATGAAGTGTGAAGTATAGAAGGAGAAATAAGATGTAAAGAGATGACCATCATATAAACTAGATAGTGGTAACCACAGTGTGCTCTGCAGATTCTAAGGACAGACAAAGCTCCAGCCAGGAGAATAAGGCATTATGTCTAAAACCTAGCAGTTCTTTAAAAAATATTTTTTATTGATTTCAGAAAGGGAGAGGGAGAGGGAGAGAGAGATAGACATATCAATGATGAGAATCATTGATCCGCTGCCTCCTCCATGTCCCCCACTGGGAATAGAGCTCAGGCATGTGCCTTGACTGGGAATCAAACCGTGACCTCCTGGTTCATAGGTCAACACTCAACCACTGAGCCACACTGGTCAGGCGAAA
>NW_006289390.1:145383-157135 GCF_000327345.1 Myotis davidii
TTCTTTACTTTTTTTGTGTGTGGAATTATTAGAACTCACTTTTTCTTTCTCTAACTTCACAGGATAAAATTTATTCTTCCTTTCCCTTTGCTATCATTTTTTTAATATATTTTATTGATTTTTTTACAGAGAGGAAGGGAGAGGGATAGAGAGTTAGAAACATCGATGAGACAGAAACATCGACCAGTTGCCTCCTGCACAGTACATACTGCGTATGTGCCCGCAACCAAGGTACATGGCCTTGACCAGAATCGAACCTGGGACCCTTGAGTCCGCAGGCCGACTATCCACTGAGTCAAACCGGTTAGGGCCATTTTTAACCATTTTTATTAATGAAGTTATGTACACACACTTTTCTATTATCAATTCTCAGTTTTCAAATCAGTGCAGTACACATAGTAGATAATCAGCAAATATTTATGTAAACTCAGTATTTCATTATTTTTTTCTTTAAACAATAAACCAACCAAGAAAACAAACAAATCATAAATAAGTCAGCAAATACATCTTATCTCCCTCTTACTTGGAAAGGGAATACTCATTTATCACATTAACTCCATAGGAAGAGGGAGTGTTTATGTCATGCTAAACCTAATTTAATGTGCATTCTCTTCCCAACTCCACCAATTAGTTTTTGAAGAAAAGTTGCTTTTTTCAAGTTTACTAATGGGATGAATAGCTGAGTAAATTCAGAGTATATTTTAAAATTTTGTTTAAAGAGATACTGTTAGTTTTACGTATGAAGCACATTTACGGCAATTTCTGAGTAATTGTAAAAGGGACCTGAGGCTCCCACCCCTGCAGAGATTTCAGCATCTTGTTACAGTTATGCACCTTGTTTATGCCCACAGTCAACCATTTCTATGCCTCACAGTAATTATGAACGTAAATGAAATGTTGTGTGAAACAATTCAAAAAACTTCATCTTAGAATAGTTGAGGACATACCTCAATATTTTCTTTCAAAACTGTACAGTAAATACTTTAATTTACAATTATGCTGTCTTTAGATTTTCCATAATATAACCATGCTAATGTTGGAAAATATCTATTAAATGAGATAATTTCTTTTATCAAGAAAGCTAAATGAATTTCCTAAAGTAACATGCCTCCGCTGGGATTATCAATCCATGTCTCCTTAGTTTGATTCCAAACTTCTCACACTGTGACGCAGTACCTTACAATAAAAAGGTAGCAAAGAATCATAAAATTTGAAGAGAGCAATAAGAATTATGCTTTCTACACCCTTCAACTTACATGTTGATCTTAATTTTCACTTAAATATGAAAAAGAAAAAGAGTACTTTTTTCCATTCTTCTTCGGCTGACATCTTGTGCAGCATTTGTCATCATTTGATTACTTTTATTACCAATTAATACAGGTATTTAAAATCTTCAATATTTCATAAATATATATTTTAAAACTCACCAGAATTATTTAAATATATGATAAATGGAGAATATAAGTAGAGAATGAGTACTTCAACATTTATATCAGTAAATACCTATATTTTAACTATTTAAATATAATCTAAGGTTTATTTGTGATGAATGGGCTGATGTAAATGTTTCCCTAATATTTAGAAAGGATAATGAAAAAAAACACTACATTTTCTTACCTAAGAAGTTGGGTATTTTATAACATTTTCAAAACTACAAAAAGTGCAAAAATAATTTATATTACGCTTATATTCTCAGAATTCCTTAGCAACACATTTATAGTTGCTGCTTTATTTTGACAAACATTTTTCATTGAAAAAGTTATGTGATGTGGTATGGAATTTGAAAATCACAGTTATAGCAAACTAAACTGCTAATATCACAGTAATCTTGCTACTAAATAATAAAAATATACATACTACTTTTGCTATTATAAAAACACATATTTGTAATATTAGTTGTGCTATTTTGGATTAATATTTTATTTTAGGCATTTTTCCAAAAACATTAAAAATACTATTTTAATTTGCCAAGTAATAATTTAGATTATGGATGTTAATTTATTAAATTATTTTGTTTTTAAATTCTTTCATTTTCCCCCAGTTTTTAACAATTACAAATAACAGTTTACCATATTTTAAATTATTTCCATTGGCTATGTTTCTAGGAGAATTATTGAAGGAAGGGCATGTGCATTTTAAAGGCTCTTTCTATACACTGTGGAATTGCTTTCCAAATAAACATAAATGACCATCAGTAATGAGTGATGATGCCCTTTTCATCACACTTTGCATTAATTCTTATTCACTTTTCATTAACTAGATGGATAGTCACAGCTAATTATTTTCATTTTGTTTTGCTTTATTTGTAATATATTTCTTAAAATCATATTTCTTTTGCTTAATGTTTACTTTTCCTCTCATTGAATCTGTAAAAATAAATAAGATTAAATTGATGCTTTGAATTCTCAAACAGAACATATTCTGTAGCATTATTCTTACCCTAATTATATATTCATGGTAAATCACTATGTTTAAAATTATGAACATTATTCTATAAAATATTAAGAAGCACTTACAAATGTTTATGAAAATGTTTATTTATCCAATATCTGTCATGATAATACTCAAGTAAAAGAAAATGCAACTTTAATTTACCATTTAAATCTAGAATTTTATTAGATTTTAATGAGTAATATAAACATAATTATTCTATGTATTTATTAAAATTTTGAAATTATCGACTATACTAACGTTTCTGAGAGTTACGGAATTTAGACCTTGTGGTAGTTTAACCTAAATTACTCTATTATATTAGCCTTTGCATTTCTGCTCACCCTTGTCAATAGCCTTTCCTCTGACATTGTTTCCCAGGTCAGCCTTGTCATTGATGTCCATTTTGAAATGCACTTGAGCAGAAAATTTAGAACATTTCTGCTTAATAACTTAGCTAAGACTAGTATAGAGAGCATTTAAAAGGCAACGGTCTTGGCAGGTAAGATATCTCTCATTCAGGAGATTTATGTTATTTTATTTCCAAGGAATCCTTGAATATAACAAGATAGAGCATATTTTGCAAACATATGGGCCACCATCTGATATCATTCTATGCCATTCACTGTCTTGGTCATGGGAATCCTCAGAGCCCTTTCCTGTCATTGATCAATTTCACTAACAGTTCATTCAATGTTAGCTACCTCTCCATCATTCAGTACCTTGTAAGAGGAAATACATTCTCTAGCCTATTGTTGAGCAGTACTACCTGTAGTGTATTTCTTACAAGACACAAAACTTCCCTTTGCAACCGTTTTTCTGTGCTCTCATAGGAATCCACACTTGAGGAAGGAGAAGTGAGCAGCAGACAAGCTAACATATGTTACGTTACACTAAGTCACCCAGAAGAACCCATTACTCATGAAACAAACTGCACACTTTAACTCTGTTAAGTATTATGGTGGAATTCCATTTATGCAGTAGAGTCACATTCTGAAATTCAGTACTCCTTGGAAGGTTAAGGGGTGACCCTTATTCCTAAGTAGGGTCCTAAATCTTGACAGTCGTGTAAGAGGCAAAGACACTAACTGGACTCAAGCATCAACATTATCAATTCTTATGCAAATAACTGACACCAGCAGCCCTTCTCACCTACCTACCCAACCACTAAAGCTTTAGAAAAAACCAGACGTTTCTAAATTGACCTGGACCACATGTTCTGGATCCTAAGGAGATAGGGTACGAGCATATTGGCATAAGACAGTGATGGGAACCTTTTGAGCTCGGCGTGTCAGCATTTTGAAAAACCTTAACTTAACTCTGGTGCCGTGTCACATATAGAAATTTTTTGATATTTGCAACCATAGTAAAACGAAGACTTATATTTTTGATATTTATTTTATATATTTAAATGCCATTTAACACAGAAAAATCAACCAAAAAAATGAGTTCGCGGGTCACCGCTGACACGCGTTTCATAGGTTCACCATCACTGGCATAAGACAAACATAAGATAAAGAAATTTTATTTGGGCTGAAAATAAGGAAATGGTAGCCCATATCACAGAATCAAAATTGGTTACAGACATGACTTAAGCAAAGGAGGATGAATGCTGACCCTTGATATATGTCCTCCTGAACTGAAAGGACGGTGAAATGCATTAGAAAGATGTACTTGTTTCTAGACGATTTAAAAAAAAAATCCATTACTTTTATTTTAGCCACAGTGGATTTTCATACAATTTCCTTCTTTACTTTTTCTTTTTTCCCCTTTATTGATTAAGGTATTACAAATGTGTCCTTATCCCCCATTGTCCCCTAATCCCCCTAGTCCTGCCCTCACCATCATCCCCTGTTGTCTGCGTTCATCGCTTATGCTTATATGCATGCATACAAGTCCTTTGGTTGTAGCATAATGCTCTCCAGTTCCATCCATACTGTTGCAAATGGTAGGAGTTCCTTCCTTTTTACAGTAGCATAGTATTCCATTGTGTAAATATGCCAACATTTTTTAATCCACTCATCTGCTGATGGGCACTTAGGCTGTTTCCAGATCTTAGCTATGGTAAATTGTGCTGCTATGAACATAGGGGTGTATATATCCTTTCTGATCGGTGTTTCTGGTTTCTTGGGGTATATTCCTAGAAGGCTGTACTAACAAACACTATGTAGATGTGAGGCTGGGGCTAAGCAGTGGGTGGCCTACAGAAGACAAGAAACTCCTAGCTTCAGCCCTACCTCCTACCCCAGCCAGAGAATTTCAGGTGCAGCAGAGTTGAAAGGAGGTGATGTGGGTATGCTATTTTGGTTTGCCAATTCAGCTTCTTAATCAGGAATTGTGACATGAAAGCAAAGCTGAACCAGGAAAGATACAGAGAAAAAGAAGCAAAAGAATAAATTTTGTAGCTGCAGAAAGAGGACTGCACAAGTCCAATTAAAAGGGATTTGTGACATAATGAATATCTGCCTGGTTGGCTGACTGTGCTGAAGTTGAAGGATGACAAAATCCAGATATGCTCCTTGTCAGGTGAGTCAACTGATTTAGAAAGAAAATGGGCAGAAATAACTAGAATGTAGCTATTCATTGCCTTAAGCCCTGCTCATGCCCTCCTTCAAGCAACGGAGTAACTAAATAAAGCCCCTAGTTGAATGACTAAGGAAAAGATTCCAAGAATATCCATTTAAAAAGAGAGAATAAATAAACGATAATCCAACAGCACTATTTGGGGACAATTCACAGGAGAGGGTGGAAATTCCCAGATTCAGAAATAAAGAATATAAAAACAATAAAAAAAATAATATTATGGAAACTCTGAAATTTTTGTTAAAAATAAACAAAGGAGCCCTAGCTGGCTTGACTCAGTGGATAGAGCATCCACCTGCAGACTAAAGGGTCCCAAGTTTGATTCCAGTCAAGGGCAGCCCGGACCCTGATCAGGGCACTTGCAGGAGGCAAACAATTGATGTGTCTATCTCACATCGAGGTTTCTCTCTGTCTTTCCCTCCTCTTCCACTCTCTCTAAAAATCAATGGAAAAAATATACTCAGGTGAGGATTTAAAAAAGTAAACAAATAAAAATATAGCATGCAAAAGACAAATGAGGGGTATGCCTTTAAATGTATATCCTAAACAATTTGAAAACATTTTAAAAGCAAGTTTTTGAATTTTTAAGAAAATTAAAGAGACTATGAATTCTCTGAAGTGAATTACAAGCAGAAGCAGGAAACCTCAAGAGATGAAAGGAAGCAGGCAAAATTAGGTAAAGCATTTGATGAGAAAAGCAAAATCATTTTCAAATTTACTGACATTAGCAACATCAATGAATAGAATTAGCATTTTTAAAAAGCTGAATAAACTAGAAAGAATAGAATGGAGAAAATGGCACACAAAGAGAGGGGAGAAAACAGAATCAGAACCTAAATAATGATATAATTTATAGCTTTGAAAGATAATATTGATTGAATACATAAATAAATGGCACTTCTGAAGACAGGAAAAAGTCCTATATAATAAAAGCCTAATATGCTAAGTGTCCGGTTGGCCATTCAACCAAATCAAAGCGCAATAGCCTAATGATATGCTAAGGCCGCTCAATCGCTTGCTATGACATGCACTCGCCACCAGGGGGAAGTCAACTGGTCAACCAGTCGCTATGATGTGCACTGACAACCAGGGGGCAGATGCTCCAACCAGTAGGTTAGCTTGCTGCTGGGGCCTGGCTGATTGGGACTGAGCGTGACAGGCTGGAAAGAAACTCTCTGTATAGAGTTTGTTGTAGTCTAAGAACATTTAATAGACAGTGGCTGAGATATATGTTGGTCAACAGTTTGAAGCTGGGGTAAAGAAAAATTCTCATAATCCAAGAGGAAGAATGAGGAGGTCACCTGCAAAGGGAAAACACTTGGGTTGGTCTCAGATGTCTTCTCACCAGTATTAGCCAAGAGAAGGCAATGTGAAATAATCTACAGGTACTGAGGAGAAAAATATTAGTTAAGGATGTTACCAAGCTAAGAGGTTAGTAAGATATGAAAACAACATCAAACATGAAATAATTCAGGACGGGAAACCACCACTTAGCTCAGCGGTGCTCAACCTGTGGGTCATGACCCCTTGGGTCGCGAACCCTTTGGGGGTGAAACGACCCTTTCACAGGGGTCGCCTAAGACCACCAGAAAACTCACATATAATTACATATTGTTTTTGTGATTAATCACTATGCTTTAATTATGTTCATTTTGTAACAATGAAATTGTGGGTCACCACAACATGAGGAACTGTATTAAAGGGTGCAGCATTAGGAAGGTTGAGAACCACTGGTCTAGGCTACAGGTACTGAGGAGAAAAATATTAGGTAAGGATGTTACCAAGTTAAGTGGTTACTAAGATATAAAAACAACATCAAACATGCAATAATTCAGGACATAAACCACCACTTAGCTCAGCGGTTCTCAACCTGTGGGTCGTGACCCCTTTGGCGGTCGAACGACCCTTTCACAAGGGTCGCCTAAGACCATCCTGCATATCAGATATTTACATTACGATTCATAACAGTAGCAACATGACAGTTATGAAGTAGCAACGAAAATAATTTTATGGTTGGGTCACAACATGAGGAACGGTATTTAAAGGGCCAGAAGGTTGAGAACCACTGATAGCTCTTCCTAAAACTAATAGAAAATGTATTTCAATAAATTTTTATAGAATACTTAAACTTAGTAGGAAACATGCTATTTAAGACTGTAGGTAAATATAATCATTTAATAATAATTATTCATAAAGCTCTAATAATTAGTATTGAAAATGGAAGCAGGTTTAATTCATGAAATGTAGTATAATATTAAAGTCATTTCACTGTAACAAAAAGAATATGTTTACAAAAGTGTACGACAGAAAGTACATGACAGTGGGAGGATAACAGACACTGTTAATGACTGAAGGCAAGAGAAATAAGTTTATTATTTAGTCATAAAGGTAACTACCAGTTCATACTTCCTCTAGATTACTAGTGGGGAAAAGGCTAAAAATTATATAAATCATAATACAAATAATAGAAAATATTAAGGAAATATAAACATAAAATATAAACATTTTAATTTTGTCAGTTATTAAAGACTATCCCTTACATTGTATGAAAATAATACTTTATAGTTTAAAGAATGCACAATCTAGTCAAATACCTGAGAGTTTAAAAATAAGATATTTGTTAAGTTATCAGGAAATACAAAGAGAAGCCAGGAAAGGAGGGAGGGAGAGAGAGAAAGACTGATTCTGAAGGGGAAAAAAGGGAGAGAAGTAAGGAGGAAGGGAAAAAATAAAAAATTATAACAAAGAAAACCAACGAAATGCACCAGCTGTAAGTCCTCAGCCTGTGCCTGATGGCTCCTTTAATTCTTTTAACAGCCCCTTGAATGGGGACTGTTATCATTGGTATTTTACAGAACGCAGGATGGAGAGCGAGCAGACTTGCCCAGGGTGTCACAGTTTATGGGAGGCAGGGCTGGGGTCCAGCTTCGGCAACAGGTTCCACTGTCCATGATCTTCACTGATCCTCAGGCTGTAGTGCTTAACTGATGAAGTCATTGCAAAACAACATCAGTAAGAAAAGAAAGGCAAAGATAATCCCATCTGTAGCGGGAATAGAAAGTAGACCCAGAGAGCCCTGGGCAGCCCCACCGCACTGCCTGCTTAGTTAACAACCATCACACTCAAAGAGGGTCCCCAGCTGCTGGAACCTCCATGAGCGCAACCAAGAGCAAGGAGCCTGGGACAGAGCAGCCTGGCCATGCCTCCCTCCCAGCATAACTGGAATTTTTTTTTAAAAAGTCACCAAATAGCAAGTACCTGTTAATAAATTCTTAAATTTAAAAAAAAAATAAGAAAGGACAGTTGCTAATTACAACTATATAAATTATAATTCACAGTGAAGTTTTTATAAATCTTCAGACACCAAACATATTCTTGACATATATAAAGCAAAAACTATACATAGATTAGAAAAAAGTCAATATAAATGCATTATTAATAATAGACCATAATATATTAGAAAAGGAATAAATCTATAATGTATATAAATATATAAGTTCTTCAGTTTACCTCAGCTAAGTATCTCTGAGACTATTCCAGCGTCTTCATTTATAAGATCTTTGAATAATTCAGTATAGGACTTAAATGCATTTAGAAAATAATGTGTTATTAAAATTACCACTGGCCCGGTGCACCAAAATTCGTGCACTGAGGGGTATCCCTTAGCCCAGCCTGTGCCTGCTCACAGTCTGGGAGTCCTCAGGGGATGTCCTACTGATGGCTTAAGCCCGCCCCCCTTCACCCCCCACCCCGTGGGGAGCGGGTTTAAGCTGCAGTCCGGCCTGCCTCTGCGGGAGGTGACTGGACAGGTGATCAGGGGACAGCGCCGCCCCCATCACCCCGCCGCTGCCGCCTCCAAGCCTCCCTCTGTGGCAGGTGATCAGATGGGCTGGTCAGGAGAGGGTGCCGGCCCCCACTATCGCCCCTCCGCTGCCACTGGTCGCCGCCCCTCCATCCCCATCACCATTCCCTCCCTTTGCCCACTGGCCTGGTGCCACCTGCTCACCCGCCCCTACCCCCTGCTGACTGGTCGATCCGCCATTCGGTTGATTTGGATATTACACTATTTTTATATAGGATTTTATCTAATTCTTGGCCTTTGATTATATTTTAATCATGTTTATCATTATTCCATTAGTCTGACGGTTCTTCTATTTGACAGTCATGGTTTAAGATAGGAATGAAGCCCTTTGGCCTTCTTTTTTGTTACACATTAACATTGGCCCATGAATGTGACCTTTATTTTATGTCATATAACTAAAAATAGTCTATGCAAAAGCAACATGCCTATTTATAACAAATGAACTAAATTCCAAAAGGCTAAAAGTTTAATGGGGGGGGATAAGGACACATTTGTAATACCTTAACTAATAAAGAATTTTTTTTAAAAAAGGCTAAAAGTTAAGCCTTGTGACATTTCATAAAAGGGCTTTGCCATGCACTACTAGGGGGAAGTTTAAATTGGTTTAATCTTTCTGAAAAGCAATTTTATTATAATTATCAAGAACTTTTAAATATTCATAACCTTTGATCATAAATTAATAAATACTTCAGCAGCATGGAAGTAATTTCAGCATTACTTATAATATTGGAAATTTGACTGCAACCTAAATGTACAAATACAGGGGGATGACTATTGAAATAATGAATCACCCACACAGTCAACTCATATGAAAACATTGAAAGTATGATACTAATCACTTTGAATTACCTAAGAAAATAGCTAGGAGAGAAAATATTAAGATAAATATCAGACTCCATAAAAACAATCACATATACAATTACTGAAGAGAAGATATTTAGAAAAAAAATGCCAAATTATTCACTCAGTCTTTCTGAGTTTTCAGAGAATAAGTAAATGATGTTTCACTAAACTGTTCTACATTCACAAATGCTATAAAATAATAAATTAAATATAGTAGAGGTTTTCCGTGTGTGTGCATGTGCGTGTGTTTTGTTTTTATTTTTGTGAGTCTCACCTTTCTGGGAACTTATTCATTCTTCTTCTTCACCTTGCAAAGGACAGATCTCAAAGAAAGGATTTTCCAGAAGGAGAGGGACAGTCAGATAAAAGAAAGAAGATTGTCCTATTGCCATGCAGTGGGAATTCCAAGCATCTATACCAGGGGTGGGCAAACTTTTTGACACGAGGGCCACAATGGGTTCTTAAACTGGACCGGAGGGCCGGAACAAAAGCATGGATGGAGTGTTTGTGTGAGCTAATATAAATTCAACGTAAACATCATTACATAAAGGGTACGGTCTTTTTTTTCAATAGTTTTATTCATTTCAAACGGGCCGGATCCAGCCCGCGGGCCGTAGTTTGCCCACGGCTAATCTATACTGTCCTTTAGGCTTCCTTGTACGTAAAGTAATTCTTGAGAATGAAAAATAGGACAGCAGATGTGCAAATGTAAAAGATTTCAATATTTTATTAGATAAATACCAGAGACTATTACAAAAAATTCATTATTCAAAAAGACTGGACAATAACATAAAACAGATTTCAAGACAAAGTGTTTACAGTCTGAGTAGGGACTTTCAACTTTGAGCGTGCTTAAGGGACCTCTAGATGGGTGGAGAGACACTTCGAATAATATGAGTTACTGGACTCAGCCTCAGAGACAGTGATTCAGTTGGTCTGGGGTAGGGCACAGGACCTGGAATATTTTATGAGTATGTAAGCTGTTTATTCAGACGGTCCATGAAGCATAATCACTTTAAAGTTTCAAATTACAAGCTGGTTTTCTTATAGAAATTTTAGGGGGGAAAGAATCCTATATAATAAAACCCTAATATGCAAATTGACTGCACTGCAGCATGACCAGTAGCTATGATGCACACTGACTACCAGGGAACAGAAGCTCAATGCAGGATGGTGAGTGCTGCAGCAGTGGCGGGAGCCTCTCCAGCCTCCACAGCAGCACTAAGGACCCCTTGGGGGATGTCCGACTGCCGGCTTAAGCCGCTCCCCATTCTGGGGATGTCTGACAGCAAGAGGGTGCAGGCCAAATGTTGTGCACCAGGCCTCTAGTGTTGTATATAAACATCTCATTAAAAGGAAACAATGTGCAAATAATATACAAATTATCTTCTACAGGCCCCTCTTATAGCAAAATTTGTCAGTCAATAGGGTAGACCTCATGTGTGAAAGAAGTTTAACCAGTTTAAATCAGAAATTTATAAGAAGTCCAAATCTTGTAACTTTTATATTTAAAAAATAAAATTTTAGGCAGATCAGTATTTCATTGTGGCTTTTTCTTATTAATTCTCAAATAACATTAAATACAAGTAGGAGAAAATTTCTAACTTAGGTAGACATCAAAATTCACAAAAGATGAATTTTTATGTTTAATTTATAGTCAATGAAAATACTGTTCTAAAATGGCAATCAATGTAAATATCTCACATACCACTTTCCTCAAATGATGCCCCACCTTGACTTGGCACACAACATCTTTGCAACACACAGCTACACTGAGTGAACTGAAGCATGTGTATTGTACACTTAAGTTTCTAAATTTGTGGTTCCCAAACCTGCATTAATATCACCTGAGCTGTTTATGAAAATGCACATATCCATTCAGAAACGGTGGTGAGGAAATGGAAGGCAGGAAAGAGAAAGGCACAACAACCTCAATTCTTCCTTTAGAAAAGTTTCGATATTTTTGGTGACCAGTCACACTTGAAGCCCACTATTCTAGATTTCGCTGGGTGGGTAGACGAGTACCATTTGAGT
>NW_006289390.1:157178-167978 GCF_000327345.1 Myotis davidii
TAGAGAGTTTATCAAATAAGCCAAATTGTTTGTGACACTTCGATAACACTTTACATTGTTTCAATGCCACTGCACTGTTTTCCCCTGCACACTTCCTCTTGGGTTGCATTAATTTGACTCCATAGACGGAAATTATTGTAGTAGCCTGTTGTCATTTATCATTCCCATATCAGCTTCACTGTAATGTGAATTGCTACAATGCCAAAAGAATGAATAATATTAGTCCCTGAGCTAATTAATGGGGCTGTCACTTTATGTCCAATATAATAATTAAGTATTGCTGATGAAATAGCCCCAAATTTCACACACAAAACGGACCATCCTATAGCCCTTGAACTTAATCTGGAGCTTCATATAATACTGATGCCAGAGATTCGTGTTCCACAAAGGAGAAGCTGTCTTGACATTTTACAATTATTATTAGGCATAAAGATGTATTTTCTCTAAGGGCCACTAACACTAAGACAATTACTGAAAAGCCTTGGGCCTATAAAAAGGAGTTGATTTTTAATATTATGAGATATATTCAGCATTCTCATTGCAGTAAGAACTCAGTGTGTTTTTTTTAAATCAACAAATAATAAGTATATTAAACATAATCAGGTTTCAAATCATTCTAAGTAGAAAGAGAAAAGAATAGAAGAAAGAAGGAAAATAGGACGATAGATTGACAGCATACCTGGGAAGAGAGACACCTGGGAGACCCTCCCCAGGTCCTCCGCAGGTTCCTTCTAGTCTGTGCGTCTTAGGGACGTGATTTACGTCTAGAGTTTCCCATTTTAGTGTCGGCTTTCAGTGTCACTGGAAATATGAGGACACCCACTCCTAACTCAGGGATTTAAAAAAAGTTTCTTTTTTGTGCTTGATTTGAATACGAAGAGGAAGAAACCAGCCACCCAACAGTTTTAGAAAACTGTTTCTCCAGATGATTATAACCTCCTCAATTTAGAAAAGATCTGGCCTTTTCCTCTTCCAGAGAAGTGAGCTGCTTCTGTAACGTCGGTATTAGGTCCTACTCATTGGTGCACGCATCCAGGATGTTGACCAGCCTCATGTATGCTATACTGATGCACCAATGAGGTCGTATTCCAGTTGAATGTCTGCGAGGGATTTCCAGAAAAAATTTCCTGTGTGAACCTAGTATGGTCAGTGCTGTCATAGAAATCTATCCAGGATGTGAAAATATTTGGATGGAGGAAGAAAAGTTAGGAAAAGCATGCCGGAGGTAATATATTTAAGTATGGGAGAATGAGTGAGAACAAGTGGGTTGGAAAGGTGGTATGTGAGAAGTATTTTGAGTTTTCTTTGTTTTCACTCCGTTTTCATTTGCTCATTTCCATTTTGGGGTGTGTGTGTGGGGGGGAATGATGGCTTGAAAACAGTAAGAATAGTACCAATAATGTTATAGTTACAATATCATGCATTAACTTACTGTTAACATTATAAACTATTTTGTTCACACCATTAACTTCCCTCTCTACTTATTCTAGCTTTTTGGATGGTTTTAAAAGTGAGAAGGAGAGAAAACAATTATATCAATCTGGTAAAACTGCTAGTCACCCAACTCACACACAGCCCCAAAGACCAGGAGAATATCCTAGTCTAGAGTTTTCTTCCATGCAGGAGTGACCACAATATAAAGGAGCGGAAGTGACCTGTGTACATTTCCTACAGTGACGGAGAAAACCCTCAGAAGTGACAGGCCTGAGTGTCCAAAAGGCTCAGTACACAGACACTTAAATCCAAGCTCAGAGCACTGCCCCTTGTCCTTGCCTTTTGTCCCACCCACAGATCCCTCTTAAACTCCTCCTCTGTCCTCTCCAAGGTAGAACTACCCATAGACCATCTATACTTCTGTCCCTAATTTATTTATTAATTTGTATCTGCCTTTTTTCTTTCTTAAAGTCATTAATAAAGGTGGGTGCTGGAGCGTGGCAACCAGCAGGGGGCTTGTGCAACCAAAACTTTGTAAGTTTTCTTAATTGTGACCAGGGCAAAATCCACAGCATACAATTCTCTAGGTATTCTCTCCACATTACCATCACTCTTCCCTTTTTAAGTAGATTTTTATTAATGTAATTTAATTCAAGTAATAGAATTATAATTTACAAGTATGATTTACAAAGGATGTATCTTTTATACACATGACTATAGTTGCTCTTTTAATACAGGAGGTTTCTTGATTCTTTGGATATTATTACTTAAGGGAAATAACTGCATAGGTAAAATTGTGACAGAGGAATTATTTTGCATTACTAAGACTTTTGGAAGGTACATCTATTCTTCTTGTATAGTAAGAGACTATTTCTCTAATAATTATAGATTTTAGGGTATTTCCCTCAAAGTCAAAATGTTTCCAATTAATGTAGATATTGAGACTCCTCATTGCAGTTATTTATCAGAAATAGGTGTGTGTTTATAACTCGTGATGTTTTCTTTAAAAAATAATATCCATGTGTGTTTTATATTAAAATCATCCAAAGAGGAAGCAATCTGATTTATAAAAGAAAAATTATGTGCTGAACTGAGTTGGTGGTGGAAGACTCTCCATCAGAAATATGTACTTATTAATTCAATGCTGAACTCGAGAGAGGAATGTATATACTAAGGACACACTGATAATTAATGAAATGGTTTAGTCCTGAGTATAAATTATGACTTGATCTGTACATTTAACAAGATAGTTTTATCTGTCCAGTAACAAAACACAGTATAAGTTAATGAGGTGCAGGCTTTAACCACTCAAGGCTAATAGAGACCATAGAAAATGTATAGAGAACCAAGGAAACAACATTGGGTATGATAACCCTCAGTTCCAGTATTTAACTCCAAAATAAACAAGTCTACACTGAATAATTAATTACTGTTAGTTGGTGTAAGCATAAGTCTTTCCCACCTCATTTGCTTGCAAGTATTACATTATTCAAAAACATTTTACAAATATTGGGATACATTTTTATTTTCCTTAGTTAACAAAGGAATAGTGTGCTCTTAGATATATTTAGATCTTCCAGTGATTCGCCCTTAGTATTATTGGTTAAGAACTGCTATCCTTAATGTTAGAAATTATAAACAAAAAAACAAGAGAACAGGTGCAGGGCTGATCTATAACCACCTGGTGGAAGCCACTGCGAGGCCACTTCAGTTACTACTGAACTCTCTTTCCAAATCTCCTGGAAAATCAGCTCAGATGTGTTTCAGAGTAACCTGATTATTGCAATGCCTTTCAGGTTCATAATCAGCCGCCCACCAATAGTATCCAGAAATGTTACCAATTTTCATCTAATCATGAGAGAATTTTCAACTCTCAGATTGCCTGACACATAAACTTTGTGATCATATACTGCCCAGAAGTTTGTCAGGTAGACCAGCAATTTGAAATCTAATGAAAATGATTGTATGAGACTTTGTTTATGTAGCACTTTGAAGTTTAACGTCACTTCAATTCCTGAAAAAAACTAGAAGAGTGTTGTACAAATAAAGAGCAATAAATAGATTCCAATACCATAAGGGTAAAATCTTAAAAAATGGATTTTATTTACCGAGGAGAGATCTAGTACATTTTCATTGCGGCATTACTATCAACTTGGCATGACATTTTTATTTTGAACTTGTGAGAGTCAAAGGTCTTCACACTTTGACCTTGACAATTTGTTTGCATGATCATTCAGAGTGAGTAGAATTGTGCATTGTTCCACTTTTTCCACTTTTGTTTGTCTTTATAAAAGTCTGTATTTTGCAACTTTGATATATTCTTGAGACCTACCACTAATTAGTAATTCAGAGTTTCAGAAAATTAATCCATCGATTCCAGTCAATGATAGTTTTTCCTTTCATCGAAATGGTACAACCCTGTCACCCAGAGGGCTCAATGGCTATGTGAACTGAGAGCTAGAATACGTGGGAAATATATCTCATGTTCAATACAGATAAGACAGCTTATGTCTTTTTCAACACTCAGCAATTTTTTCCTCAATTTATATCTATATTTGGAGAGCAAAATAGTTGCTTTATCTGTTTACAATTTGTAAATACTGACATTTAGTCATATAGAGTTTCTATATAGTCATTGTGTTTTGTAAAATCTGTGTTGAGAAGGTATGGTAAATTCCAAAAGAATATATATATCACATCATAATAATAACACTTCAGTGTTTTTTGAACAGCCACAAAGTAGAGGACAGTGCAAAGCAAGAAGCAATTGATTACAGGATATAGAGAAAAATGTGAACTTTAGTGTTATGAATATTAGAATCTATTTATTGTTTATTATTATAAAACTCTTCATCTATAAGGAATTTTTACATCAAATGTTATTACTTAAAACAATAGTTAGGGGATAAATGATGAAACAGTGACATGTACATGGTGTAGCGGATCAACAAATGCACATTCGGCTATCTAATTGAAGTTAGACATGAGCATGAATTTACGTAAGTTTAAATCTAAGCAGTTGTATCTAAAAGGAATGTGTTTTGTTGAATATGCAAGCTTAGAAGAACTTAAATATGAAAAGATAAAAAGTAAGATTCAGATATTAAAAGAAAATACAGATAGAAGTCATTTTCTTCATCAAAAGTAATTTTAGATTGTTGTGTCTTTGGAGATAACAACCTCTGTGTACAACTATTTCATTATTTCTCATTGAAATGTTATTTTAGACAAAATGCTACGTAACATATTTCATTAATACAGTAGAATATAAAAATTTAAGGAATACTAATGAGAATGTCTCAGAGTCTCAATTTAAAAAATGTTTGAGTGTCTGGTCTTTCCTAGTTTCTAAGAAATCAGTAATATTACTGGAATATGTATAGAAATCTATATGATAGACACATTTCCACATTCAAATTATGTAGTGGACATTGTCATCATGTCCCAGAAAAGATTAAATTTATTAAATAATGTATATACTTATTCACATACATTTTCAACATGGTGTTAACATAGAGAAATATTTATAGTGCTGAAAAAACATCATTGATCTGCCTGAAGAAAATCAGCAAGCCTAGAGCTATAAAGTACAAAATGTATTTTTTTTAAATATATTTTATTGATTTTTTACAGAGAGGAAGAGAGAGAGATAGAGTCAGAAACATCGATGAGACAGAAACATCGATCAGCTGCCTCCTGCACATCTCCCACCGGGGATATGCCCGCAACCCAGGTACATGCCCTTGACCGGAATCGAACCTGGGACCTTTCAGTCCGCAGGCCGATGCTCTATCCACTGAGCCAAACCGGTTTCGGCTACAAAATGTATTTTGTAATTTTTTGAAACTATGTTGAATTTAATATCTTTAGTGCTTGATTATTGGTATAGAAATATTTTGAAAATTATACTTTCTGCTGTATATGAATCTAGAAATCTGAAGCATTTGTGTAGTGGGAGGAAGCTGAGCTTGGACTAAGCTGTCCTTTTCAAGAGGGCATCATGATTTTACACAGAGGAGAAAAATAGGCATTTCAGTAAATTACAATTATTGGTTCTTAATACATATTTTAAGTACCACATTTCTGGGTGTATGTTACAGTAATGGGAATGAACTATGTCTTTAGAACAATTTGCTACTTGCCATGAGTTTATAGAAAAAGATGAAAAGTTGAATTTTTATTTTTCATCCTAAATATTTTTTAATCCTGTAGTCTACATTGTAAAAATGAGGTTCAGAATAACAATCAACTAATATTTAAACAGAGTATTTTAAATAGCCTGGAATTTATAAAATGATCTATTTCATTACAAGGAAAATCTGGAGTGTTTCTAGAAAAGGAAAAGAGAAGTTCACTATTCTGTATAAAAAGACATAGCCATAGGATTAAGGGGGATGATTTCTGTGGGGACCATCTGATAGAGATCTATGGGTAATTTCATACTGAAAGGAATGAGGGCGAGAAGGGAAAATTACTCATAAATAAAACAACAGGTGAGATAAATTATTTTGGCAGGGACATTTGACAATGTCTGTACAAAAAGAAATTTGTAGGGATATAGGATTCTGGTGTAAAATGAACAAAGACTTGCCGTAGGTCATGTAGAATTTTTTGAGGAAGTTTATAAGAGGTGCTGTCCATAGAAAAGTAGCCAAGTGTAATGAACTCATAATTTCCCCCTTAATTGTAAATGTAGATGAGTAATTAAAACTGCTGTTGCGATTGAATTCTGAACTTCTATGTCAAGATGATAGACTGACTTCACACATTAACCTTTTCTTCAAAACCCTAACAAAATGACAGTCAAGTAAAAATAAGACATAAATCCACATTGATGAAGACAGTAGAGAAAATTCATCAGCAGATTCTAGAACAGGGGTGGGCAACCTTTTTGTGAGTGCGTGCCAAAACCAGCAAAATCTGACTCAAAATTCAGCTGCGTGCCAACCCTAATTTTTTGAGAACCTGTTACGCCTACTTGATATCTCTTAAGGTGTACGTATGTGAAGAACCTTGAAGAAATAATAAAATTCATTCGAGCGACAAAAACACAGTATATGATGATGAAAAATACATTTATTTTTTAATGTATACATGTTATGTAAAATTATTTATTTATCTAAGATGCACCTACACTGAATTTATCTGAAAAATGAAAAAGTTGATATTAAGAAAAAAATTGTAAATGGAAGATTATAAGAGAGGGTTTTGTGTGCCAGCAAAAGTTACTGGCATGCCATGTTTGGCACGCATGCCAAGGGTTGCCCACCCCTTTCCTAGAATGTTTACAAAAACAAAGCCATGAGAGAGCCAATGAACTGGGCTGAACTCCAAGGAGATTCATGAAACAAAATTACCTAGGGGATTCCAGACTATGAGTTGGTTTCTCACTCAACCCCCATGTGACAGCTACTGTGAGCTGTTTAACCCCAAATCACCTATGCCACCCCAAGCTTTTCCTTATTGGCAGAGCTTGGTTATCACCATCGAGGCTAAAAGTGCCAAATACTCACTTTTTTATTTTTTATTGTTTAAGGTATTACAAATAGTAGTACATATGTCTTCCTCCTCCCCCCCCCGCCATGACCTCCCCCCAAATACTCACTTTTGAAGACTCTTATATCTTGGCAATGAGCATTTGATCCAGCCCTGAAAAATTAGGTATAAGGAGGTCTTGAAAGACTTCCAGGGAAAATTTTTTCTCACTAAGATAAAAAAAAAGTCTTAGGAGAAAGCATTCTTTTTCTTCACCATATTTGTCATATTACACAGGATACCTGGAATTGTTATAGCCATTTTTGAGTAAGGGACAAAGCCTACGGGCCTCTACTTTAAATGACATCATTAACTTATAAATTACACTTGGAAAAATCTACCTCTATGTCTCTAGATGTTCCACATTGTTTAAGCCACTTTAATTATTCTGTTACCTGAGGCCAAGAGAGTCCTAACCAACAGACAGCCTCAATTAAAGCCTGTTAATTGTCCCAGTGATCTGTTCTTGCCTAATTCTAAATTTAAACAAATAAGAAGGCTCACCAGATTTTGAGGACTGCCTGTAACATAAGACTAAAAAAAATCAGAAAAGTTACCATAAAAGAAAAAGTGATAATTCAGTGAGAAGGACATAAATTTAAAACTAAACCTTATAATTAGTATCCTCAAAAAATTCATTGCTTCTAGAAACTTCTCAAAATTAAGAGACTGAAGACACAAATAATTAAATGTGATATGTATTATGTGGATCTTGTTTGGGTTCCCATTCAAGCAGCCCTTTAAAGGAAAATACCATTTTGAGATAAGTAGGAAAATATAAATACGGGCTGCATTTTAGATGAAATCAAGGGATTGTGTTAGGTAAGATAATGGCAACATATTACATGATTTAAATTTTCATACTTTTTATTATTTTTATTTTTAAAAAATACCTTTTTATTGATTTCAGAGAGGAAGGGAAAGGGAGAGAGAGATAGAAACATCAATGATAAAAGAAAATCATTGATCTGCTGCCTCCTGCACGCCCCACACTGAGGATTGAGCTGCAACCCAGGCATATGCCCTTGACTGGAATTGAACTCAGGACCCTTCAGTCTGCAGGCCGAAACTCCATCAACTGAGCCAAACTAGCTAGGGCAATACATACTCTTTTGTGTATATTGGTGTGGTTCTCAACCTTCTGGCCCTTTAAATACAGTTCCTCATGTTGTGACCCAACCATAAAATTATTTTCGTTGCTATTTCATAACTGTAATGTTGCTACTATTATGAATCGTAATGTAAATATCTGATATGCAGGATGGTCTTAGGCGACCCCTGTGAAAGGGTCTTTCGACCACCAAAGAGGTTGCGACCTATAGGTTGAGAACCGCTGGCCATAGACACAGAAATGAAAACACAAGATAATGGTATCTAAAAGTTGTGAACAAAAGCAATTCTGCCAAAAAAGCTTACATGGCAAATAATCCAAAATATTCTTATACCTCTATAAAGAAACATTGTCATAGGATACCAATAATTATACTCATGCCTCTGAGAATAAAAATACTTTATTTTAAAGAATAGCTATCTAAAAATAACATAAACTCTTTAAACCAAGGTTATCAATTTACACAACCAATTTTTAATATATAAAATTTCTGTACTCAAAGTACATAAGTTTTACAATTCAAAAGTTACTTCGTTAAGAAGATTTATTATAAAGCTCTACAGTACATCAACATAAAAATGAGGTCTCATTTTAGTCATCAGTAATTGGAATTCTCTAAATTCATCTATTTCTTCAACAAATAGTTCTTTCAAATCTACTATAATTTCAGGCACCGAGGGCTATACAAATAAAAAGGTACAGTCATTACTCTCAAGGAAATCAGAGTCTCATGAAAAATTAACATGTAAACATGTGTTAAAGTGACAAGTGCTTCAATAGACATTTTTATAATGTGACATTCAAGCAGAGATCATCACAGAACTCACAGTGCTCCCGTATTCATTCACCTTTGTTAGTAATTTAGTGGAAAAATAAGAGTTTTGAAGCCAGACATACCACGTGGTGAATCTGGGCCCTCCGTAGTTATAAAACCATGATAATAATACTTAGGAAGGTTGAAGGAAAGGCTGTATGTATCACCAATAACACAGTGCCCATCACATAGTAAGTGCTTATTTCACTGCTCAACAAATAATGTGTTGATTGTCCAGTGTGTGTGGTGAACTAGTCAAGATGTTGGGGATACCATAGAGAAGACAGCTAAGGTATGGACTTCATAGAACTTAGGTTCTAGTGATGCAGTGGTTAGGAAAAGTTTCTCATTTGAAGTTCAGTTTTAGCTGAGATGTGCCTAGATTTGGACTTTCTGGGAACAAGCCTGTTTACCTTTAAATTTTGAATGAATGACCCCAGTTAGGCAAATGAAGATCAGGGGGAAAGAGAAGTCCAAACCAAGGGCCCTCTCATCAGAATGAGCTTGTGGATTTTTAAAGAGAAAGAAAACCAGTGTTTTCCAGCAGGGGGAAGGTTGACAGGCAAAGGAGAAAATGAGATCTGAGGGCTATGGGCATGGAAGGACTTTGAAAAACAGAATAAGTAGTTTTCGTTTTTTTTTTTTCTTTTTCAATTCTTTCTAGAGCAGACCTAAATGATACATATTTAAATAAAGAAGTGAAAGTTTTCCCACTTCCACAACTAAGGAATAACCACTGTGAATGATTTGATGCGTGTTTCTGTGTTTTTCTTTACCCTCACACATTTATATTTTTTTGTTTTGTTTTTTAAAATAATCATAAATTATACTATTCACTAGAGGCCCAGTGCACAAAAAATTGTGCACTTGGGCAGGGGAGAGGGTCCCTCAGCCCGGCCTGTGCCCTGTCACAGTCTGGGACCCCTCAGGAGATAACGACCTGCTGGCTTAGCCTGCTCCCGGGTGGCAGAGGGCAGGCCCAATCCCTAGGTGCAGCCCCTAGTCGGGCTCAGAGCAGTGCCGATCAGGGGGTTGGGGCACCACACCCTGTCACACACAGAGCCGCAGGGCGATCAGGGGTTTGGGGCGCTCCCCACTATCAGGCACAGAGCAGGGCTGATCCGGCTGGTCATACCCCCTTCAGGGTGGGGGTCCCCACTGGGGTGCCTGGCCAGTCCGGGTGAGGGTCTGAGGGATGTTTCCAGGCTGGCGAGTGACTGAAGCTCCCAACTGCTCCTTTTTTTCTTTTTTTTTTCTTTTTTTAATTCTGGGCCAGCTTTAGCTCTGGCTCCAGTTCTGAGGCCTCTGCTGCTTAAAGCAAGTATCTGGTTTGTTTGGGTTCTATAATCGAAACACTGTTTCAAACCCAGCTCTGAGATCCCTGCTGGCTGAAAGCAGGTTTCTGGGGTTTTGTTTAGCTTGTATATTTGTAACTATTTTTCAAACTGTAAGCTCAGAGGCGGCAAGGCAGGCAGGGAACGTTGGTTTCCTCCATCACTGAAGCAAGCAAGCCGCGTGTTAGCTTCAAGCTGCTTGGCTGCCGGCCGCCATCTTGGCTGGCAGTTAATTTGCATATCGTCCTGATTAGCCAATGGGAAGGGTAGCGGACATACGGCTAATTACCATGTTTCTCTTTTATTAGATAGGATATTATTATACAACTTGCTTTTCCCTACTCAGTACCATGACTTGGGTAGTTTCCTAATCAGAATAAACAAAACTACCTACTTGCTGCATAATATCTCGTGAATGGCTTTAACTTACTTGTCAAACCATCCTAATTTTGGAATTTTAGATTATTAGTTTTTATAGTATAATAATGCTAATGTATAGATTGATATGTAGATATATTATTATTATAATGGTGGCATATATATGTAGGTATACACATATACCTACATATGTG
>NW_006289390.1:168029-169609 GCF_000327345.1 Myotis davidii
ATATATAATTTCCTCATGCACATATGTGAGACATATTAAAGGGTTCTATTATATATGCAAGCCCTGGAATCCGACTGCCAGCTTCAGGAATTACTAGCTGAGAAAACAACTTCCCTGAACTCAGTTTCTTCTTCTGGTAATAATCATGGGCCTACATTCAGTGGGCCATCCTGTGAAGTAAATAGTAAATGAGGTGGATATGTAATCTACTGGTGTGGGATCTGGCACATAATAAGTGCTTAGTTGAGGTTAGCAGTTACCATTGGAATCAGTGCCTAGAATTGGACTTTCTGGGAACAAGCCTGTTTACCGTTAAATGTTGATAGGTGTTGCCAATTGGCCTTAAGATATAAAACCAAGTTGAACTTTTCCATGGAGTGCCATTGACCCCCACCTTTACCACACTGGATTTTTTTTCCATTTTTGCCAATTCAGTAGAGAAAAAAGTTACTCACTGTTTTAATTTGCATTCTTGGGTTACTAGCAGGACTTTTGATTGTTTCTCAGCCATTTGTATGGCTAAGATGGAATTGCTTGTTCATCTCCTTTGTCTTTTTTCCTTTTGAGTTTGAGATATTCTCTCTGGCTGTTTCTGAGCATTCAGGATGTTAAAACTTAGTCTAATATATATGATGTGTAAATATTTTATTCTAACATGTCCTGTGTCTTTCAACGTTTTTAAATGTCTGTTGTTTTTTTAAAGTTTATACTTTTTTATGTCGTCAAATCTGTGAAATTTTTTTCTTGTGTGCTTTCTAGAAGTTTATATCTTTATGTACTTAAATCTGTGAAATATTATTCTCTTGGCTTCTGGATTGTGTCTTTTTAGAATAGGTTTTGTTCAGGATTTCTGATACACATTTGGCTTTTCTGTCTGAAGTTGGGTCACTCCTGGGTTTGAGGCATACCATGCGTGGAATGCCTCCTGGACATCATTACAGACTTGGCCTCCCAAACACTCTCGCTATAATGTATATATTTTCTATCTTTAATGCACATTGCCATTATTATTATCTGGCGCTCTCTTATGTGGCAGAACCAGTAGTCTTTTCTCTTTGTGAAATAACTTGCTAAAGCATCCAAGTGACTAGTGTGATTTAATGAGCCTTCTGTAAAAGACTTCAATATTCAGGCCAGTTCAGAAAAGAAATCATTGCAGGAGCAAGTAGTGAAATCAATAAGATGTCAAAGAATCTCAAATACAATTATTTTTGTAGGTTGAGAAATAACCTTAATTTTAATCTTTTTTTAAAAATGTGCACCTCATAACTGAATCAACTGGGCGATTTTCATTTTGTTTAATGATGCCCCAAGGATCCAAACATTTGATTCCATTTCTAAAAAGATAAGCAATTATAAGAAGCACTTCCAATTAATTTATTCAAATTGAAACTGGCACTGTTTGGGAGATAATTTGGCAAAATTGGGCAGATAATTCTAAGGGAATTAATTTGTGGTAATGACAAAGTACCTGCCCATAATTTAATTTACAAATATCTTTAACTTTATCTCACAACTATGAAAAGAAAATTATACTCTGACTTTATGAAGAGAACATTTTAAACTTTTCTGTCATTGTT
>NW_006289390.1:169831-176324 GCF_000327345.1 Myotis davidii
GAGTACTTTAGAAGTTGTTCACCAAAAGAATAAAACGTTTGATTATGGAGTTACATGATTTTTACTATGTACCAGACTCACAACTACCTTCAGATATTTTTTCCCCAAAGAAACTGAGCCTTTGAGGGCTTCACTCCCTTGTCCTAATTATACACGTATTAAACGGCAGGGCCAAGATTTTACCCAGCCACGCTGGCTCTGATCCCAGGGTTTGTAACTATAGCTCTCTCCTGGAGAATTGGCTATGGAGAATGGAACTGGTGGCAGATGAAGGGAGACCCTGCAAGAAGCCAGGGCACAGTACGCGGCACTATGAGCTGGATACAGAAGAAGCCCAGGAAGTAAGAAGCACTGATGTGACATGATTTGGCCAAGTATACTATATAATAAAAGGCTAATATGCAAATCAACCAAACAGCAGAACGACCGGTCACTATGATGCACACTGACCACCAGGGGGCACATGCTCAATGCAGGAGCTGTCCCCTGGTGGTCAGTGTGCTTCCGCAGGGGGAGTGCTGCTCAGCCAGAAGCCAGGCTCAAGCCGTCAGTTGGACATCGCCCAAGGGCTCCCGGACTGCAAGAGGGTGCAGGCCAGGCCAAGGGACCTACCCCCCCCTCCCCAGAGTGCACGCATTTTGTGCACCAGGCCTCTAGTAATATATAAACAAAGCTATTTATTCATGTTTTCAACAGAGCCCAAATAAAATATATACCTTACTGCTAATTTCGCAGTTCTCACTGGAATTCAAAAATTCCTCTTTGAGGAAGAATTTAAGTCAAAATAACCCATGAGCATTCAGACAAAATTAGCAATATGTTAACACATCATATCTGTTAACACATCATATTTGTGAGACACTTACTACAATGAATTTAACGCTGATAAAACATTTTCATGGAAAGAAAACCACTCAAATTTTGTCTCCATACCATTTTTCAAGGAACATTTATTCTTACTTGTGTCCAGGTTCATGATGGATGGCTTCTGTTGGCCAAACAGAATCCTAGTCAAAGCTTTCACCTGGACAGGGAATAACAACTAACAATCAGCCAAATGAAATGCAGTTATTTTTCAACAAGTGCCTTTCCAATTAAGAAAAGTCTAAGCAACTATGTACTTTGTGCTGGATTATTTTTCTCCCAGCAAAGAAAATAAATTTGACAGCAAAGTACCATTTATGAAATTACCCTATATTTATCTCCTCTGGATTTAATGCTTATTAGGGGTATGATATAAACCACTATGGTGATAAACACAGAGTTGAAAACTGGAAAAGGCAATGAAAGCCCAGAATCAAAATGGTGTAGAACGGAGATGAAGATGAAGGTGTCAAAGACTGGCCTAACCCATATCATTTGATAAGTGACCTCTTGTTTTGTTTATATTTTACTATTTTTACTTATACAGGTAGTTATTTTATAATTTAAAAATATTAAAGAAGAACTAAAAGTCTTCTTTGAGCTCTACCACATTCTAGTTTTCTCTGGGTTTCCCCATAATTTGTCTGCTCTAATTTTTGAATAAAAATGGGTTCATAAAGTAACCTTGGTAGAACTCTCATAAAAATGTATATTAATTAAAATTTTGTATCCATCTCATTCACCAATTCTTCATCTTTTTGTGTGTGTTTGTGTGCTAGCCATGTGGTTAAAAGGTGAATAAGACATGAGTTATTAATCCCTAAATCTTTCCTGGAGCTTCATTCATCTGTTTCCAACCTTTGGCTAGAAATCGCCAATTAAATGTCCCAGACACCACAAAGTCCAAAAAAATTTACCCCCATAATGTTTTCCTTAGGCTTTGTACATTTCAGTCACATATATTAGAAAACTTGGACTCATTTTTTTTGTGTTTCTTTACAGCACATGTAGGTGTCAGACAAGCCCATTCAGCGCCTCCGCCTCTCCTACCAGTCTCGATGTACTTTCTTTTTTTTTCCTCTTTTCTTTTTTACATTTAATCATAATATTTATTCTCGAGTTTATTGTACCAGCACCGTGCTAAGTGCTTTGCATGTATCATCTCATTGATGGACTCATGTTTATAATGTCTTCCACGCTGGCTCATTAGTCAGACACCAAAATCTGATCACCACTGTGGTGCCCCTACAGGTCCTCTCTTATTCTTCTCTTGTCTTCCACTCTTGCTTTTTCACTGATCACCTTGGACCCCAACCCACTCTCCACACCATAGTTAAATATCTAATTTCATATGTATAATAATTTTATATATAATACTAGAGGTCCGGTGCACAAAAATCTGTGCACTTGGAGTGTCCCTCAGCCTGGCTTGTGCCCTCTTGCAGTCTGAGACCCCCTTGGGGGATGAACACCTGCTGGCTTAGGCCCGCTCCCCGGGGGATTGGGCATAAGCTGGCAGTCAGACATCCCCCTGGCAGCCCGGGAGCCCTTGGGGGATGTCCACTTGCCAGCGGGGAGCAGGTCTAAGCTGCAGTCAGATAACCTTAGCACTGCTGAGGAGGTGGGAGAGGCTCCCACTACCACTGCTGTATTGGCAGCCAGCGGCCTGGCTTGTGACTGAGTAGAGCTCCCCCTGTGGGAGCACAATGACCACCAGGGGGCAGCTCCTGCATTAAGCGTCTGCCCCCTGATGGTCAGTGTGTGTCATAGTGACCAGTCATTCCCAGTTGCTCTGCTGTTAGAGTCAATTTGCATATTACCCTTTATTATATAGGATAGAGGCCTGGTGCATGGGTGGGGGCTGGGGGGTTTGTGAGGAGGCAACAGCTGGCCAGGGCAGGCAGGAAGCTTGGCTTCCTTCATCACCGGGGCAACCAAGCCTCCTGCTTGCTCTAACTCCATGGCTGCTGGCTGCCATCTTGGTTGGGTTAATTTGCATATGGTCACTTTGATTGGCTGGTGGGCGTAGCTTGGGTGTAGCAGAGGTGTGGTCAGTTTGCATGTTTCTCTTTTATTATATTAGATATGTATCCTTATACATAACATGGCATATATATAGTGTCATATATATATGTGTGTGTGTGCGTGTGTGTATATGTATCTACATAGATATAGTTTGTTTGTTTAAATCATAAACATTACCCTTGCCATACCATTACTTTCAAAATTCTTTCCTTTTTCCCTTTAAACTCAGCCATACAGGACATGAAGTCACACTTCTCTGCCTTTATCCATGCTGTCCTTTCCAACTGGGAACACTTTAACCCAGCTTTTACACAAATAAAATATCCTACTCTCTTTCACAAGACCAGCTTCACTGTATCTCACAGAATGTTCTGATCCTCTCCCAAAGGACTAACCACTAATTATCTCCCCAATTCTATTCCTTCATCAGACTTGGAGATCAGAGACTTCACCTCCATTCTGCACCATTTTGATGTGTGATGTACATTATTCTGCAGGTCAGGTACCCAGCAGACCGCCAGTTCACAGTAGGAGGTCCTAAGTTTGTGAGGAAACATTACATGTCAGAATGCTTTGTGTACCACTCAATTCCATCTTGTCAGTCTCTGGTCATTCTTACACAACTTTCTTAAGTTGGATCAAAAATGTACATTTTGCATAGTTGTTTCCACAGACTTCTGGTCCTGGATGAGAACACCAGTTTTTCATATTTTAAATAGGTGTCTATTCTATACCCAACAGTGGAATTGTTCAAAAACACCCTGTGGACTCCCAAACCATCACCTGTTCTTCCCTTAGGATGAGCTAAGGATAGTAAATATAAGGCATGATAAAAACATAAGACAACCCCAGAAAAGAATTATTTCTAGATTCTTGGAAAGTGACCAAGAACCTTAAGATGTATTGTGCCTTTCTGTTCAAGTATATGATGCACATAAAATCCTACTGTTGTATTTACAGTGATTTATTTTAAGGTAATTTAATTCCCATGGATAATTTGCAGTAATATTTAAAAGTCTATTACATTTTCAGAACATTTAAAGGTTCCTAGGTTACCTTTGTGTATATTGCCTCATTTTAATCAAAGACCCTAAGGATGAGGGCTGTGAATTATCATGCGGATCTTTCAAATGAGGAATGATGCACACAGAAAGCAGAGGTGTTTAGTAAGACCACCAAACTAAGGAGTGGTCACCTTTAAGATTAGTTCTATGTCTATCAAAATATTTCAGTTTCTCAGCAGTTAATATTGTATGCAACAAACATAATATTGGAGATAAAAATTTCAGTTCTAAATACATTTATGTGTTACATGCATTGGTATATCTATTATAAATCCCTAACAAGCTTAGCTAAAATTTGAAAAGTTGAATTGCTAATAACCGAAACATATTTTTCTCATGAGAACTGCCAGTTATGTCAATACTTGTATTCTAAATACAAAAACATAGAAAAAAATTATAAAAATAAATAAATATACAAACATAGGTGGGATCAAAGCCAATGACTTCTATATTTGTTTTCTATAGCTGTCATAACAAGTTATCACAAATTCAGTGGCTTAAAATGGCAAAAATTTTTCATCTGACAATTCTGAGATCTGAGGTCTGGTCAGTGGACTCACTGAGCTAAAAATCAGTATGTCAGCAGGGTTTCACCCGTTTCTGCAGCCCTAGGCAGGTCTGTTCCCCTATCTTTCCCAGCTTCCAGAGACCACCTGCATTTCCTCAGCTCCCGGCCCCTTCGTCCAGCTGCAAAGCCAGCAGCAATGCATCTCTGTGTGACTTTCTTCCACAGTCATATCTCCCTCTCTGACCACATCTTTAGGTAAAGGTTTTTGCTTTTATGGATTCATGGGATTAGTTTAGGCCCACCTGGATAATGCAAAATAATCTCCTTATCTCAAAATCGTCATCATTTTAGCTAGGTCCTTTTGTGTTGCAAGATAACATAGTCACAGCTTCTGGGGATCAAAATATGGACACCTTAGTGGAATCATTTTTAGACTTATTATGCCTTCTTCTCAAAATAGAGCCATAAATGACTTGGGGAAGGTTGAGGAGGCGTTTTTAAACACCCTGTAGAAGAGACGGTCAACAAAGGTTTCATTTTTTATTTTGATAATAGATCCAATGTGGTTTAAAATAAGAATTTAAATAACTCAGAATTAATCACATATCAACATATTAGGAGGAGAAAGTTAGAGAAGATCATGGTTGTAATGTAACTCTCTCATTAGGAAATGTCTATTAATATTGGTAAAGTTCTATTCCATTATTACAATACATAATGAAGGTCTCTACTAAAAATGTACATCCTTAAACTTCACCCACCAGAGAAGGCCATTCATGGGGCTAGCATTTTGCTTTAAAGGAGAACACCAGGTGACTCAGATGCCTGTTCACTTGCTGCCATACGTCCAGAAATGCTGCTGTGGAGCTAATCTCTTTACGATGGGACTTGGAACAGCTTAGTCACTCTAACTGGAATTTACACCTCTGGCTCTGGAGAGCATATATTATTCAAAACTGACATTTAGTGTGAAACAGCACAAAACGCAATTTTAAGTTAGTGAGAAGAGAATGATTTGCATAAATCCAAAATACAATGCTTTTGTCATTCAGGGTTTTATGCAACTACAATGAGTTAAATAAGTATAAATGTTGGCCTTTATTCAAAAGGCAGTCATTAATTACCAACTATACACATCAACTGGGCCAAGGGCTATGAGTATTCTCAGGAGCCACATCCTTAAAAAGCAGAGTTAGTCTTATCCATTTTGCTTCAAAGTTAAGGAGAAAAAAGGTCTTTATGCTAATAGAAAAGAGGTTAATTACCAAAGGTAATGTTTTTAATATTATTGTATTTAGTTTACTATAAATATAATACAAATTGAAAGGCAGCTCATATTTTACCACTCTTGTTTTTTTTTCCACTTGCATCTCACATGAAATAATCTGGAAATTCTCCATTTTACTTAAAAATAAAGCTTTGAAATTTAACACATATTTAATTAAAGATAAAATATTTAAAACACATATGAATAAAGTATTAATGTATTCAGAAAGTTGTCATGATAAGACTATTTCTTAAAGTAATCCAAATCAAATTATCAAGTCAATTGAATGCAGTTTTTATTTTAATTTATTTTGTTTTTTTTCTTTATTGATTAAGGTATTACATATGTGTCCTTATCACCCCATTTCCTCCCCTCCTCCCACTCATGCCCTCACCCTTTTGGTGTCTGTGCCCATTGGTTAGGCCTAAATGCATGCATACAAGACCTTTGGTTGATCACTCCCCCTTATCCCCACCCTCTCCTACTTTCCCTTTGAGGTTTGAGAGTCTGATTGATGCTTCTCTGTCTCTGGATCTGTGTTTGTTCATCAGTACATGTTGTTCATTATATTCCATAAATGAGTGAGATCATGTGGTATTTATCTTTCTCTGACTGACTTATTTGGCTGAGCATAATGCTCTCCAGTTCCATCTATGCTGTTGCAAATGGTAAGAATTTCTTCTTTTTTACCACAAGTAGTATTCCATGGTGTCATATTTTAGAAATTATTGACAAGTTGAATGAAACTATTTATCTGTCATTTTC
>NW_006289390.1:176493-186480 GCF_000327345.1 Myotis davidii
GAGGCCTCATACCTCAACACAATAAAAGCCTTATATAACAAACCTACAGCCAACATCATAGTCAATGGGAAAAAACTAAAACCATTTCCCCTAAGAACAGGAACAAGACAGGGATGCCCACTTTCACCACTCCAATTCGACATAGTACTGGAAGTGCTAGCCATAGTGATCAGACAAGAAGATAAAAGGTATCCAAATTGGAAAATAAGTAAAATTGTCATTATTTGCAGATGACATGATATTTTACATATGAAACCCTAAGGACTCCATAAAAAAATGACTGGACTTAGTAAATGAATTTGTCAATGTAGCAGGATACAAAATTATCACCCAGAAATCTACAGTTTTTTTATACATCAATAATGATCTCATTGAAATAGAAACTAAAAAAACAATCCCATTTACCATTGCCAAAAAAATAAAAAAAAAAATTAAGATACCTAGGAATAAACTTAACTAAGAAGGTAAAAGACCTGTACTCGGAAAACTACAGGACAATGAAAAAAAAAGAGATAGGAAGACGTAAACAGATGGGAGAACATACCGTGTTCATGGATTGATAGAATCAACATCATTAAAATGTCCATACTACCCAAAGCAGTCTATAGATTCAATGCACTCCCCATTAAAATACCAATAGCATATTTCACAGACCTAGAACAAACTCTCCAAATACTCATCTGGAATAAAAAAGAAGAAGGCAAATAGCTGCAGCAATCCTGAGAAAGAAGAACAAAGTAGGAAAGATCTCAATACCCGATATCAAGCTGTATTACAAAGCCACAGTTCTCTTGTGCCTGGTTCTGGCACAAGAACAGATGTATAGACCAATGGAATAGACTAGAGAACCCAGAAATCAACCCAAACCACTATGCTCAATTAATATTTGACAGAGGAGGCAAGAGCATACAATGGAGTTAAGACAGTCTCTTCAATAAATGGTGTTTGGAAAATTGGGTAGATACATGCAAAAAAATGAAACTAGACCACCAACTTACACTGTACACAAAAATAAACTCAAAATGGATGAAGGGCTTAAACATAAGATGGGGAACCATAAAATTATTAGAGGACTTCACAGGCATCAAAATCTCAGACATATGCTGAAGCAATATCTTCACTGATACAGCTCCAAGGGCAATGGAAACTAAAGAGAAAATAAACAATTGAATATAGTTTTAAAGGAAAAATTTAAAATAAGAAAATTGTGCTTAATTTTGTAATGTTATTGGATTTAATGTGTTACTAGATTTTTATTTCTATTTTCAGAGATTAAAAATTATATTCTTAACAACCATTTGCATGTATAATCAATTTTAAGTTATATTTTACAATTGAAATATAATGTGTTACCCAAAAGGCACCTAAAGTATGGAGAATATGAAAACATATGTGGAAATAGATAATTAGTATTTTAAATATTTATTTCTTTTATTTCATAGTGGAACATTCTAGCAACTTATTATGATCATGTTTGTAAACTGTGCATATATTTGATAGCTTATGTAATTCATGCTGTATTAGCATTGTACCATGCAAGTAAATAATATTGACAATTAATCTTAGCAATATTGGATTAGGATGAGTTTACCAAAGTAGAAAACGTGTGTGAGAGTGTGTGGAGGAGGACAGGGTGATTTTCAAGTTTATTACAGTAGTCAAGTTCTCATCTCTATAAGTTAACTAGAGGCTCAGTGCACGAAATTCGTGCACAAGGGAGGGGGGTACCCTCAGCCCTGCCTACTCCCTCTCCAATTGGGGACCCCTTGGGGGATGTCCGACTGCTGGTTTAAGCCTGATTGATCCCTAGGGCTTAAACCGGCAGTCGGACATCCCTCTCACAATCTGGGACAACTGGATCCTAATTGCTTACCTTCCTGCCTGCCTGATCACCCCTAAATGCCCCCCACTGTAGGCCTGGTCACTCCCAACTGTGCCCCCCTGCCGGCCTGGTCACCCCTTACTGCCCCCACTGCCAGCCTGGCTGCCCCCATCTGCCCTGCCTCACCAGCCTGGTCACCCCTTACTCCCTCCCCCTGCCGGCCTAGCTGCCCCCAACTGCCCTGCCCCATCAGCCTGGTCACCCCTCACTGCCTCTCTGCCAGCCTGGTTGACCCTCACTGCACTCCCCACCCCCCACCACCAGCCTGGTCACCCCCAGCTGCCTCCCTGCCGGCCTGGTCACCCCACGCAGCCTGCTGCTCGGTTGTTTGGTCGTCCCTCACTAACACCCCTGCCGGCCTGGTCGCCACACACAGCCTGTTCGGTCATCCTTTCAGTTGTGATGGTTGCTTAGGCTTTTATGTATAGAGATAGCTACCAGATGACTTAGAAACTCACCTGCCTTTGATGATTTTCATATTATTAGTTGAAAGAAAAAAGACAGCGACAATAACCTCTGAAGATAGAAATAACACTGGCCAAATAAAGACTATATTATAATTCAGTCAGGAACAAAAATTATGAATTTCTATGTAGTTGGACGACATGGCTTCAATATGCCAGCATATTTGAAATTGTCTGCATAATCTCTTAACCCAACTATTCTGGCATTTCTGTTAAGATACATGTGCTATGTAGGATGTTTCTATACATTGAACTATCATAGTTTATAACTACTGGATATAAAAGCGTGCATTCAAAAGAAAACCTACTTTCCAAACTTAGAAAAGGACGATTGCACAAAGAAAATGGAAGTTTACCCTAGTATCACTATCTCGTAATATAGAACGAATCTTTTACTCCATAAAAAATAAAACAAGTGCTGATCAGGCAAGGAGCTGTGTAATAAAATCAGAACCTCAGTGGTGCTAGGCCATCATCCTACAGATGAAAGTATTAACCTTCTCTTCTTAATCCTCGGAGACTTGTAAAGAACTGAAGATATAAGTGCCGACGTAAAAATGGAAACCTCTGCCTAGAGACCATTTTTCAAGTATTAAAAGAGCTCCTCGGGGATCTGTTCCTAGAGCAGCTGACAGCCAGCGGGCTTGGGTTCTTTGCAAGATCTTCACTGTAGCCGAAACTCAGGAAACCTAGTCAATTAATGGCACAGGCTTTGCGTTTATTTCTACCTTCGAGTATTCAGGTATGAGCTGATGGCAATAAAGAGCTAATTCCCATGAGTGATTGCTTTCCCTTGTCCTGACACTGTCTTTGTAAAAAGCTCTCTGCATTTATGTACGTAAAAAATAGGAAATTGGTGTGAATTTTTGTGACCTAAGATTTCCTTAACTGAAATCTTTTGCACATTTTCAATTCCATAAAAATGCAATTGTTAGGGTCACCAATGGAGGAATGCACAAGGCCAAAAGGGGTAAAGAATTATGGATTTATTAGGTCATCTGGAAAACCAGATGGGTTGAGCCCCAAAATGCACCAGCACCCAGGAATGAGTCAGAAGTTTTAAATGACTCTAGGCGGGCTTTTTCTGGGCTGAGAATTCTCTGGGCAGGTCCTGAGGGGAAAGATGATGATCTTAGCAAGTGGAATGTGGTCTTAGCAAGTGGAATGTGGTCTAAGCAAAAGGGAAGGTCAGTTACCAAGTGGTCTAAAGGTCAGTTGCCCCGGGATTCAATTCTTTGATCAGACCTAACAGTAATTACTTGAGCCATCTGCCTATTGATATGCTCAAGGAATCATAGTTTCGATATTTAGGATTCAAAGAACAGTTTATTGACCAGTAAATTTAATTAATCTTTAGAGTTCCATTTTTTGCTTAAGTTTTAATGGAAAACTTTGAAGTAACATAATTTGAGAGTTAAAAAGCCTATCTCATGCCATATTTTTCCCCAATGAGAATTCAATTTTTATCTTTGAACTTTCCTTTAAGAACAAGATCTATAAGGATCATAGAACATTAGAGTCATTGCCCAGTTAGCTTCAGTGTTTCCTATAATCTTGAACTCGGAAAATCTATGTCTCTGCAATGCTGATTGCTGTATTTTATTCATTCAGAATCTAAAAACTATTTTTTTTTAAATTTTGTGATTACAGTTTTTGGCAGATCTGAGAATTTACTTGTTCTGATATTTATACTACTTTAATTGTACAACTAGAATAATCAGAAATATAAAAGATAGACATATCTCAGGTATTTAAATCATGTATTTTGTTTCTTGGCTAATTATAGTGACTTGAAGATTATAATTGCAATGTATGTGGAAAACAATACAAGTTGATCCTCTCACATTAGACTTCTCACATATATAAATTTATTAATTTATTCAACAAAAATTTAATGAACTCAACTGGACCAAGTTAAAGATATTAGGCATAGGGAATGTGTTAATAAATAAAACAGAGAATTTTCTTTTTAAAATGTAGTATATAATAAGCAAGTAAACATGAGAATGGATAAGAGGAAGTAGGTGGGTGTTTACACTACTGACAGACATAAAAAATTGTTAAAACCTTTTTTAAAAGAAATTTGGCAGTAAATGACATAATTAAAAATACATACAGATTCCCTATGAACCAGTTCTTGCTGTCTATTCTAGAGAAATACCTGCATAAGTACACAGAGGGCAGTTTCAGTGTTTTACTGCAGAATTGTTTGTATTAGAGAAAATACAGAAACAAATCAAATGCCCTTCCAAGAGTACTGGCTAAAAAAACGATTTCATATTTACACATTGTAGTACTGCATCACAGTTTGAGTGAAGAGAAGTGTATTTTGGTTTGTAGAACATTTGCAATAGATAACACATATTAAAAATATCTTTAAGAAACAAATAATATTTCTACAGGTTGTGTCTGTGTGTGCATGTGTTAATGCAGAGGAAGACGTCTGCAAATGTTAACATGAACTGGTAATAAATAGTACCTGGGGGCAAAGTCTGAGTGCGTGAGTGATGGTAAAAGTGGTCTTCAGCATTTTTTCATCTGATAATGCCACATTAATGAAATAGAAAATAGAAAAATTAAAGGTTAATAATATGCATTTAATTCTAGGAGCATAAAGGTTTTTAACATGAGTGAAGAACAGGAAGTGATTAATTTTGAATAGTTCCAGAGTAAGGAAATATTTTACATTTCTAGTTTAATATAGACATTCAGTAAGCCCATCTATTACCCTTATATGAGTTACTTTCCACAGTATCCGTTACCAATGTATATATTTTTTAAAAATTCCTTTTAAGTCCTGGCCAGTTTGGCTCAATAGTTGGAGTGTCATCCGGTGGACTGAAGGGTCACAGCTTTGATTCCAGGCAAGGGCATGTACCTCGGTTGCAGGCTTGATCTCTGGCAGGGCGCATGCAGGAGGCAACCAATTGATGTGTATCTCTCACATCAAATGTTTCTTTCTCTCCCCCTCCCTGCCCCTCACTCTGAAAGTCAATGGGAAAAAAATATATAATAAAATATTTTTATTTGGTTCTTTTTTAGGTTTTTATTTTATTTCATTTTTCTGTTCCTTTTTTTTAAAAAAAATATATTTCATTGATTTTTTACAGAGCGGAAGGGAGAGGGATAGAGAGTTAGAAAAATCAATCAGCTGCCTCCTGCACACCCCCTGCTGGGGATGTGCCTGCAACCAGGGTACATGCCCTTGACCGGAATTGAACCCAGGACCCTTCAGTCCGCCGGCCAACACTCTATCCACTGAGCCAAACCGGTCAGGGCTTATTTCATTTTTCATTTCATCCATCACTCTGGCCTCTCTCCCCTTTGACAACCGTCTATTTCTGGTTTTTATTTACTTGTTTTGTTTTGTTTTAGATTCCACATACAAATGAAATAATACAGTATTTGTCTTAAGATGTAAGTTGTACCAATTTATTTCTTAATTAAAGATTTCATGGGAATATGACAGAGGCTTTGTGCCTTCAGCTTTGTTTACCCCGGCCTCACAGGACAGCTGCTAGGAATCTGCCTCCCCAACCATCGGGTGCTGCCCAAGCGGCTTCCTCTTTGGTGCTCTCCTTCCAGGTCCAGTGACTCCCCTGCTGCCACCCATGACCTCCCAGCAGTGTAATTTTGGAGTTAAAGTACCTGTCAAGGAACAGCTCTCCTGGAATTCTGCACAGGGAGCAGTTCACCTTGCTATGCATGCATCAGCTAAACACTGCACTGGCTGAGATGGCTACCAAGTGAGTCAGATACAACCCCAATCTCAAGGGGCTTCATTTCTAGGAGAGGGAAAGATACATATAGACTCAGAAGTGCACGAACATTGTGTAAATACAGAGATAGGAGTGTGCAAAGAGCAGTACAGAGGGAAACACATTTAAATGACAAGGATGGGAAAGCTTACATAAAGAAGGTGACATTTGAAGTGAGCTTTGAATGAGTAAGTGATACTTTTTCTGGGCCCTGAAGGTTCAGCTCCAGAGAAGATGTTTAAAAGCCACAGAAATGTTCAAATATTTCAGGAGAAAAGAGAAAAGAGCCTTGAGCAAAAGTAGAAGGAGGAGAACATTCCCCTTTACATATCTGCTATTGGATACTTAGTTATTTCAAATGAATAAAAATAGATTGTATAGGTCACATTTTAATAAAAATTGTATTCAACTTTCAAAATCATTTATACTAAGTACAGAATTTACAAAGCACAAAAGTAGTTCTGTATAACATTATTATCAAATAAAAATGTGAGAAAATGATTAGGGTAAAATTATTGCTTTCACTGTTTCCAAATGAGTGACAACCGATTCAATCTCTTTTATTTATCTTCAAAATAGTCACAGAGTTCATAATTAAGCTATAAAAGGGTAAAGTCCCTTTAACAATCACTGCAACTCGCCGGCGGCGTGCCCTCTGGTGAATTAAAGAGAAGGGCAAAATGATGACCACAGTCAAGCAATGCACTCTTGATACTTGTAATGTTAATTGAGCAAGAGGTTAACTGGCCAAGAATAAATTGATGCAGCATTGTCCTAATTTTTCTGCACCAGGAAGCAGTCCTAATGAACTGCATGACCAGTTAATAAAATATCAACAAATTAAAAAGATGGCAGAAAGTAGGCACTGCACTAGAAATAGTCTTTTTTTTTTTTTGCAAATGAATTTATAAAGAAGCTTCAGTTCAGAAACTGAGAAAGTGCTGGATATTGTAACTATCATTAATTTAGTCTACCACCTGTCAGACTTCTTCTTGTCTTTTATACCTAGTATTCCCGTTGAATTTAAAAAATATTGCAGCCATACAGGAATTCCAGTCTAAAAAGAAGATAACTTTTGAATTGAGATCTAGGTGAACAGGAAGAACTAGCCATGCAAAGAGCTGCAGAAAGAATTCCAAGTTCAGGAAACAGCCACTGCAAAGGTCAATGTGGCTTGTGTGAAGAAACAATGGGGGTAGTCTTGAACGATCAGGTCTCCTAGGCAGATGGAGTACGTAACTATGTGTAAATCATGAAAAGGAATCTGCATTTGTTGTGCTGTGATCACCCACTTGCCTATGTCTCCCATCAGCCTGTCTATATGTTCCATGAATGCAAAGGCCATGTCCATAGCACAAAGTAAACACTCAACGAATATGCTTAAGATGACAAATGAGCAAATCTCTTTTATTTAATTTGGTGCTTGCATATTGAATTTCTATTCAAGAGTGCATTTCTAAAAATATTGTAGTATATGTAATTCATAGCCTGGGAGCAATCTGTGTTTATACCAGGGTTTGGGTTACTAACAATGACCGAAAAAGGCTTCTATGAGTATATGTGAAGTTCATGCGAGGGCCTAATTATGCCTGTGCTTTATCATACCTCACTTTCAGCATTTGATTATGTTTCCCTCTCACTTAGAACTGTAATGCGCCTTGCCCATTATCTTGATCATTACTGAGCAAGCATTACCAAAGATTAAAAGAGTAGTAATAGATGAAAATTGTTCTCAATTCTGTTAGTCACTCTAATTTTATGTTTAATTGGGGAAGATAATGCTTTTCTATTTCAGCTTTCTATTCATAATTGTTGCCCCATGAATGCAATATGGTTTTTGACACTTTACGTAAGCAGCACAGATTTTGTATTCTACATTTATTTAAGTAACTCTCAGAACCTGTTGCTGCATAAAGAAGCTCTATGTGTAGTCACCAAAGTTCACCCCTGAATTTTGAAATTAATTTCTGAGTGTTTTTCCAACAAAGTTTCTCAGTGAAATTATCAGTCAGATTGATGTTAGACTGACACCCCCCCCCAAGAAATTATGACACCCCCCCAAAAAAAAGAAATTATGACTAGATGAGACTCTGAATAAGCTATTCCAGGATAATCTTCTCAAAAATATTTGAGCTAAAAGCATATAATTTTCAGAACTTAGCAACATGAAGCTAATATTTAATCATGGAGGATAAGATGTTATTGGGGATAGAAGCCATAAATGAAGGGAGGATTGCAGTTAATTTTTTCCACTTCAAGAGATTCCACTCTGAATCATCAGAATGCTTTGGTGACTATCTTTTAAAAAGGAAAGAAAGAGAAACAAATGAAAGAAATAAAGAAAAAAGAAGATTTAGAGCAGGGGTCCTCAAACTACAGCCCGCAGGCCACATGCAAATACAAATATTGTATTTGTTCCCATTTTGTTTTTTTACTTCAAAATAAGATACGTGCAGTGTACATAGGAATTTCTTCATAGCTTTTTTTTTAAACTATAGTCGGCCCTCCAACGGTCTGAGGGACAGTGAACTGGCCCCCTGTTTAAAAAGTTTGAGGACCCCTGATTTAGAGATTCCACTAAGAAAATTCTGATTTGGGGGACGTATTAGTCAGGTTCTCCAGAGAAACAGAACCAATTTTAAGGAATTGGCTCACATGTTTAGAGAGGCTGACAAATCCAAAATCTGTAAGGTGAACCAATAGACTCAGGGAAGAGCCATGTTGCAGTTCAAGTCCAAAGACTGTATTTTGGCAAAATCCCATCTTTAGTGGAGGTCAGTTTTTGTTCTAGTAAGGCCTTCAGTTGATTGAGGCCCACTCACATACAACAGAGTTAATGTGCTTTACATAAAGTCCACTGATTTAAATGTCAATGTCAGCCAAAAATAAAACACCCTCAGAAGAACCTGCAGAATATTTGACCAAATATCTGGGTAGCGTGGCCTACCCAAATTGACACAAAAAGGAACCAACATGAATTCACCCATGGCAACTTGGCACCTATATGCATCTCCTAAACCACAGTTCACTTCTGAATAAAGATAATAACAGGGTCATACATCTGCCTAACATGAGACAACTTTCCTGCATGCCACTGAAAATGACTAACCCTTCCCGAAGAAAGGATATCACCCTTCCCATGAGTGATGCTTAGTCTTCTCTTTGATATCCTGCAACTCAAATGCTATGATATAAAATGATCAATATTTGAATATCCTTCCTATATCATAAAGAACTAATATGCTAATTAGACCGAACAGCTTAACGACCTTCCAGACGAAGTTGGGACTGTGAAGGTGGGCCAAGGTTGCGAGGGCCAGCCAGGGGTGCGAGGGCCAGCTGAGGCTGGGGCTGCAAGGGTCGAGCCCCTTGCACGAATTTCGTGCATCGGGACTCTAATTATAACATAAAGTCAATGCATTTTATGTTACATAAGAGGGTACAAGAGGACAGAAAACAAAGATATTATACATATAAACACATACACACAAATGCACAGAACAAACATTAACCACCAAATAAAGAAATACTCATGACAACAGTAGTCTCCGTTACTGTAACTAATCATGTGGTCACAGCTGGTTTTCACCTCAGCAAGCATTATAGTTGGTCGTGATTATTTACCTGATGGAGTGACCCACCAGAAAGAACAAAAAACCTTAGGTGATTTTATTTCAAAGGAAAAGGGAACCAATTTGGCTTGTAGAAACCTTGGCTATTCTAGAGGTGGGTGCTTGGAAATATTGTTATCTTTTTAAGAATGTTTAATGTTTTTATTGATGCATCACTGTTTTAATGCACTAGAAAACAGTGCATTAACTGATGTTCTCATAAGGATACTGTATTTTTTAAAATTATCAATCTTGCTTTAATTGTAAAGATT
>NW_006289390.1:186619-208785 GCF_000327345.1 Myotis davidii
TAATTTTAGTTCTCTTCTTCATTTCTATCATCAGCACCAATGAATGCATTTGTTTCTAAAGAAAAATTGACACTTTCAGTCACCATCCAACAATGACTTCATATGCAACCCTAAATAGAGAACAAGAAACTGAGGCCTTATGAAGAGACTCAGTAGTCCCTTAGGTTTACTTTCATCCCAAATACTTATATCTCTCTCATATACATGAGTCAGAAATTATATGGGACAAAAATATATGTACCTGGTACATAGAACAGATCTTCACAGAAAAATATGATGACAATACAGTGGAATAAGAAACAAACTCATACTTTCAGCAATATACATTAAGCCACAAACAGGCAACATCATTGTGTTAAGTGCTAGAGATGGAATGGTTAATTAAATAGAGTCATGCTCTCATAATGCTTATAATTCATTCATCATTCCTGCAGCAGAGCTGAATTGCGCACATCTGTTGTGAGAAAGAGATTCTGTTAGCAGAGAGGAAGCTAGTAAGCACATACCATACACCTAGCACAACAGTAGCCAAGATGGTGGTGCTCGGAAGAAAAGGCCTCCGATCCTGCTTATATCAAGGGGATCTGACCTGGTTTGGTGATTACGTCCAATGAAGGGACACAAAGCTGACCCCTGAAGAACAACATGCCCAGTAGGTTAATTGTGGCAAGAACATTTTAGGCAGATGAACGGTAAGTGTCAGAATGAGAGGCTGGGTTAGGTAAGCGATAGAGGATAGCTGTTTACATCTTCCCTTATATATGGCATTAATCAATATATAAGATTATTTCTACTTTTAATTAACACATGTATTTTATTATGAAGATGCTAAATAATTCAATTATTCACGATCCTGGTTATTTGGAGGGGCACAGAGGAGGGGTGGGATTTGGTTAAATTGGAGACACTATAAGGATGAGACACTATAAGTATTAGGTCAGGGGACAAAACTTCTCATTTAAGAAACAGTGATCTCCAAGCCCTTGCCTGCCTCAGAGGGCAGAATGTAGGCCTCCGTGCCTTACTCAAAAGCACATTCCCAGGAAGGTGTGTGAGTTGTATGCATCCTCGCTGACCCGTTTTATGACCCAGAACAGGAGTCTCAGTTCTTTTGTGAAACCACATGACTTTGAATTAAACTGAATTTCAGATAAATTGAACCCAGCGATATATTTCTACTGTAAACAGGTTTCTAAAATTCTCATTGTAGTAGTTATTTTTAAGCATTATTTAAAATTGTATTGCCAAGGTATTAACTATCCCTATTACCTTACAAAAGTAGGCCATGGTAGATATCAAGGGAGCACCACTTCAAGAGCAAAGTTTCTCAAAAATATGGAACAGAACATTTATTTTTCTGGTTAAAAGCACTAGTCTAATTACACCTCCATTACGACTGCATTCCCTCTCTTGCATTCAACCCAGAACTCAGTGTTCAAGTCCAGCCTCCCCCGCAGCCAGGGAACTCATGAGGTTGTGACCTGTAGTTTACTGGAAAGCATGATTAATTCTTAACTTTGAAGCTCAGTCCATCTTCACTGAAAAGCCATCAAGTTCTTGCCAGCGGCTAAGGGGCTACCAGTTTTTAATTCATACTTATCTCTACACCTTAGCTAGCCTCCTTATCTAGAGTGGTCTTCTGTTTGCCCTGGCAGAAGAATCCTTTTACTGGCATTTTCCCTAGTGCTAGCACCTATCTTAATATCCTTTTTTGAGAGAGAGACAGAGAGAAATGCAATATCTCCATCCCTCTTGATCCCATGTCTTTTCTGTCCTGTCTGAAAAGGAGCGTACTTAGATGCCTATGCCAACCCCACTGCTCCTGCCTCTAGCAAGTTTACACTTAACTTCCTTATATATAACAGAGTTGACACCATTTTTGTTAACCCAGCTCATATTCACTTGCTGACAGAGGTTACTTTTAAAAAAAAGTTTGGGGGCAACTTTAGAATGTGACTAGTCTGCAATACATACGTGTTTGGATATGCTCTGTGCAGGTTAACATAGTAAGTAGTAATCAGCCAGTTTTATCCAAGGGGAAGTTAACAAACTCTGATAGAGCTACTCTTTATAGAAGTAAGGGGAGAGAGGGTCTTAATAGGGTTAGAATGAAAGGATATTTCTGAATTAACTGTTCAACATGAAGGGATTAGGGATGAACATGAAGCTTAGTTTACAATATACTTGTGAATTCTGTGATCAAGATGTTTCAATAAGAGGAATATGTAAACTTGCATGCTCTACCGCAGAATTTTGAGAATGTCCACCCAACCCCCATAGATAGTCATTTTCTTGCCAAGCCTGGAGATTGATCCAAGTGACCTTTTCCAGGGATTTAAAAAGCCTTCACGGCCCAGATACCACTCATTTTTAATAAAGCAAAGTTATTAAAGAAGAATAATCAATGCCAAGATTAAATATTTAAACTATGTAGGTTAATTAATTTGCTCGTCAGTTTTTCTTCCTCTTTCTTTGTGTGAATGTATGCCTGATATTCATTTTTTTTTCTCATCTTTAAATGAAAGGTAGAACTTGCCATTGGATCCTGAGGTTTACATGGAGATTAGTCAGAACTGGCCTTTTATGACACTGAGTGTGTGTGTCGTGTGTGTGTGTGTGTGTGTGTGTGCACGCGTGCGTGCGTGCGTGTGTTTTTGTGTGTGTGTATACATGTGGGGAAGGAATCATTGTTATCATTTTCTTATAGACAAATAACTGTATCAGTTCTCTTTAATGTGAATAACTTTTAAAGACTAGGCTTGAAATACAAATAGATGACTTCATTTCCTGGGTGAAGCACTTCTTCACTAGAGGCTAGCACTGCCCTTGAAGAGCCAAGGACAGAGCTGAGATCAAGAATTCGCAGTAGAACCCTGAGGGGAACAAGCAAAATCACACGCTTCCTGGATAGTTTATGCTGACGCTGGAGAAATTGCCATGGGACTGAGGCAAAGACGAGAGGAAAATCTGGTACTCCTTGCTCTTTGAGGGGTTTCATTTCTCTAGTTACTTTGTTGGTTGGTTAATGTTTGGCCAGTAGTTAGTTTTTGGCTTAAGACTAGCATGCAGGGGAGTGCAAGCAGGCATAACAGATTTTTCAACGTTAGATTGATGTAGGGTGACGAGATTTAGTAAACAAATAGACCAAAAAAAATATAAGATTCCAAACACTGGTGTTGAAATATAAAACATAAAAGTGGGGAAATATAGCAATGCACAATAAGAAATTTCTTAGAAATATAATCTATTTTCTTTGTACAATTGAGGCCAAAAGAGGAATTAAAATTTATGAAAATCAAATTCGAAGTCTATAAAGGTGTCCAGATAGTAAACAGTTTGCTTGACTTAATTAAAAAGCTTTCAACAACTATGCTTCAGTTTTCTCATCTGTAAAATGAAGAGAATAGTTTTTACATCATCGGATTGTTCTGATGACTGAGTGAATTGTTATTTCTATTAAAGCATACTTTGAAATGCTACTACATAATGTTAAATAATACATTTATAACTACATATTAATAGATTATAAAGCGACACATGAAAGAGAATATCTGAGGTCAACACAAACCCAGTTATAAGTCAACCCCATGGTATTAACTTTTTTGAAAGACACATGATCCCTAAGATGTAATAAAATTTAGTGACTGTATAAATGTATTGTTGTTGCTGATGTTGATGAGGAGGAGGAGGATGGTGATGATGATGAGAAATAAAATAAGTTGCCATTTATGAGTATCTACCATGTGTTAGATCTGCTGTAGAAACATTACATATGTGATAATTTATTGGTGTTTTTTTTTAAGGTTGGCCTTTATTGAGGAATTTTTAGGTCCAAATCTCCAAAATAAACATTATTGCTGGGAACACTTAGATCCCAATGAAGCTCTGCTCTCAAAGACCTCAGTGACATTGGAGAGAGATGATATGAACTGGGACAAGTTAAATATCAACTAAATTTTGCTATCTCTCCAAACTTCTGTAGCTTCATCCCTTTGATTGAAGAGTAGTGCTATTTTTGAACTCAGTCAACTAGGAAAAATATCCATCTTAGCATGTTCCCTTTGAAACCTAAATCAAAAGTATAGAATGTCATACACATTTAACGGCAAAGCTCAAAATAACCATTTGTCTCACTATGCCTTTACATGACTTTTTGGTAACTCATTATTTTTTCACCCTCATGACACAAAATTCTGAGACCAGAAACTTTGCATTTATAAGTGAGTCAATGTCTGAATTTAAATCATCAAAAATACAATGATCTCATGTGTAACATGTCAGTTGGGTAATTTTTCATTTATAAAGTCATGTAAATAATTTAGTGTAAATTACTGAACTAGTTTATTGTATTCTTAATTTCAGCTAGTGATGCAGTTCTGAGCATTACTGAAATGTAAATGGATTTGAGGCATGCAAAAGAAAGTTGCAGCAGTTTTAGTGCTTCTTGAAAAACAAACAAATGAACAAACAAACGGCATAAGCTAGACTCTGGATTCATAGCATGTGTTCTGCTGTCAAAGAGCTGGGTCGTTATCCGTCCCAGACTTAACTAAGGGTGCAGAATTGAAAGAGTCACCTATTTCCATTATCCTTTACCTTATTAATATTAACAGCCGTGTTTTTTATGTTTTTAATCAGCCATTTATTAAAAGTCATAACTAAATAAGAGGAAGGATCAGAGTCCAATCAATTTATCATTAAAAAACAGTAAAATCTAAATAATAAAGTCTGTTACTTAACTCTTTTGCAAATTGAACTATTGGTGGGTGTTATGATAATAATTCTTACCTAAGATTTCATTCTTGCATCTGATTTACTCAGCAAACTGGCAGATGACATCCGGTCAAAGTGGGGGGAAACCATAGCTTAGGACTGAGGATTCCTAAAGTTGAGTAATTAAAAATCCAACCAGTGGTTTTAAAATGAAGGAATTTTTTTTAAATGTTTGATTGTAGAGCAGGCTGTAGAAACTAGAATGTAAAAAAAGGAAGATGTAAACAGTACACAAGGCACGCTTTTCCTGAAGGCCAGTGGAAGAATCTGGCAGGTGCGCCTGTGTTCACAGTGCAGATGTTCTTGTCAGCATAGTATTGTTTTATAATCCTTTTGTTTTATAATTGCTGACATACCTGTTTGTTCATTGTAAACGCTAACACAGTGCAGAGTGGTTTAGTGGTTTATATTTCCTTTCTTCTTACCTTCCCTTTCCCCCCTCACTCTCTCCTCTCTTCTCCTCCCTCCATTTAGAAGCAGGTTTATAGTTACCTAGTCGGACCTCTACTCTCTTGCTTCTGAGCACTATAGCCCTCTGTGCTGTGCATTCACTCCTCTTCACCCAGTGAAGACTCCCAAACTGCCTCTAACTCTAGGCTGGTCCAGTGGCAGGATGTAGTGTCCCACAGTATAGGAAACTAAAACTTAACTGCCTGTGGAAAAATAAACTTTACTCAAAAAATATTTAATGAGGGCCAACTATGTGCCAGATATTCTTCCAGGAGCTAAAGATAGTGAACAGGAAAGACAGAATTCCTGTCTCTTGAAATTTATATTTTACTAGGTTGCTTAGAGGATTCAAATTTTGAGCAAACTCTAATTTGTATTGCCCATGGTGTTTGTTTTTTAATTCAATTTAAAGCACTTTCTAAAATTATAACATGTTTTTTAGTTTTAGCATCCATTTACTTTGGAAACTACATTTATCTTTATGTTCATTAATTAAATTAATATTAGTTGAGGGATTATAATAACCATGCTCTAATTGGAAAGATATAGTCTTAGAAATAAAAAAGTGTGTGTATAAATATATATACATATATATATTTAGGTATAAATGTGTGTGTATACATATATACACATATGTATGTATAAATATCCTATGTAATAAAATACTAATATGCAAATTTTCCCCTCAACCCCTCCTTCATCAGCCCCATCTCCAATAAACCGTGCACCCCAATCAGGGCTGGGGTCGGGCCACCAACCACCCATGGCCTCTTCCTTTGGCTGGCCTGGCCCAATCAGCCCAGATAGGAGTCAGCCGGCCGGACCCCACCCATGCATGAGTTCATACATCGAACCTTTAGTATGTATATCATTTTTAGGAAGTATTTTTCTTTTAACTGTGTAATCTTCATTAAATTATTTTACCTTTTCTAAGTTAAAGTTTTCTTATATGGTAATGTGGATAATAAGCTCTATTTGACAGTGTTAGTTTGATGATTAGAAATATTGTATAAAAAAATCTTGAAAAATATCTAGAGCTGAGACCAGCAAAATAAGGTCCACGGACCAAATCCAGCCTGCCCCTTGCTTTTGCAAATAGAGTTCAATTGGAACACAGCCAAGCGTATTCATTTGTGTACTGGATACAGCTAATTTCATGTTACAAAGACAGAGCAGTCGTTTTACTCTGCTCTTCACAAAGCCTAAAATATTTACTATCTGGTCTTCAAAGGAGAAGTTTGCTGGTCTGTGGTCTATGGCCTATAGAATAGCAGATACTTCATAAATGGTAATTTTTTAAAATTCTGAATGTTTGAGGAATTACTTATTTTGCATAGACCAGCACTTTCTAATAGAAACATAAGAGCCACATTTTAAATTTTCTAGCAAATACATTTTAAAGAATGAAATTAACAAGTTAAATTAATTTAAAAATGTTATTTAACCTAATATTATCATTTTAATATGTAAAATATCATTTTAATATATAATCAATATAAGAATTTTTACATTTTTTTCATATTAATTTTAAAAACCCCCAGTATGTGTTAGGATCGCCAAGGGATGAACGCATGAGACCCAAAGGGGTAAAGAATTATAAATTTATTAAGTCATCTGGAAACCAAGATGGGCTAAGCCCCAAAATGGCGCCAGCACCCAGGGGCAGAGAGTCAGGGATTTTAAAGGACTCTGGGCGAGCTTTTTCTGGACAGAGAAGTCTCTGGGTGGGTCTGGATCAAAGGGAGGGGAAGGATGATGGTCTTAGCAAGTGGAGTGTGGTCTAAGCGAAAGGGAATGTGGGTTGTGAAGTGGTCTAAAGGTCAGTTCCCAGGGAAGGGGTGTTGATTCGATTACTTGATCAGACCTAACAGTATGTATCTAACATTTACTGTACATCTCAATTTGGATGCTGGATTTTCAATAGAAATGAAAATTTTCACCTGTGGCTAGTGGCTACTGTATTGGACCGAGCCATTTTAGACAATAGGGGATTTTATTATTTTCATTAGAAATAACAATGATAGCTACCATCAACTGGAACTTAGTATGTCACAAAAATCTAAACAGACTTGGAATCTAGGTACTAAAGTTAACAAAGTAACTTGCCAAGGGTGCACAGCTAGTAGGTACCCAAGATCTTGCCTTTTCTCTCCTTTTCTCCAAAGATCAAACTCTGGTTTATCTACTATATCCTAAAACACACTCTGTTTTATTTGAACTGAAAAAATACTCAAGAAAAATACTAACCACATATTTCCCAGCTATGTGTCATCTTTGTAGAGCACTGTATTTGGCATCTCAGATTTTTTAGTTTTGCTTTATGTTATTTTACTTTGTTTTCTAAAAGACCAGTCACAGACCTTTTATATCTGCCATCTTTTCCCAACTGATTCTCTTGTCTGTTGTAACTGTCTGCCAGTCACTGCCCTGTCCGTCTTCCTCAGCCCATGGAATGGCTCCAGGCCCAATGCCATTGCTGATCATTGGCCCTGCCTTCTTCTCTGGTTCAGCTTCACCCAGGGTGAAGGTGAAGGAGTGAGGAGGCTGGGCTGGGAGTGGGGGGTGGAGGGGACTGGTATTGTCTTCTTACTTTTCTCATTTTTCATACTTTGGTTTGAAAAGTGTGGTCTTTTCTAAACAATGCCAATTAATCAAGGTTACATTACTAACCTGCAGGGAACTGATCTATGACTGTTTGGAATACAGCCATAAAGTCCTTTATTCTTTATGGTCACTTTTATTTGTTTTTGTTTGCTAAATGGCTGTTTATTTGACAGGAAATGGTGTGTGCTTTATTATTATTATTATTATTATTATTACTAAAAGCCATTTCTTAGACCTAAAGATTATGGAGTCTAAATTCTAGAGGCCTAAAGTTCAAGCTAATTTTACTCAGATATTAACTTCTAAACACTTCAACTATTGAATAAAGTTGTATTCTTATCATCAGTTTGTATCCCCTTGTTTAAAAATCTTTAGTAGACCCTCATTTGGCAAGTAAACTCTTTTAAGTGGCATTAAAACTGAATCCTTTACCATTTCGGTTAACCCAAAGAATATTTAGTTCCTTAAAGGCATCAACTTCTCTGACATGCCTGACCTTTTTTTAAAATGTTTTTATTGATTTTTTTAGAGAGTGAGGAAGGGAGAGGGTGGGGGAGAGAGAGAGAGAAACATCCATGTGAGAAGTATTAGTCAGCTGCCTCCTGCACACCCACTACTGGGGAGCAAGCCTGCAACCAGGGCATGTGACCTGACCAGGAATCAGACCGGCTACCTTTTGGTGAGTGGGATAATGCTCAACCAACTGAGCCACACCAGTCAGGACATGTATGAACTTTTACATTGGCTGCCCCTACTGCTTGGTTCATTGATTTCCCACCATCTCCCCTCCATCCCATTTACTTAGGGTCTGTTTTACTCACACTGGTCAACTCAAGAGTTTCTTCCTCTGTAACTACCCACAAATCCCAAAAACGTGTTGGGCATTTGACCTTGGTTCGCACAGGATCACAAGTGCACCCTCAAGTAAGACTTGTTATTCTGTATTATCATTGGCTGTATCCCCTGCTGGATATAACCCCAAGGAGAAGGTGTAACTTATTCCTATTATACCTCAAGTCTATGGTAGAGCCCAGAGCCAAAGAATAAAGCAAAACTTCCATAAATATGTATTGAGTCAATTAAACTGTTTGTCTTTAACGTACAGAAAAAGTTCTTTTGTATATAATAATTATATCCTACTTGTGGGCTTCCTACATGCGCTCAGAATGTACTAAAATAAATTTTGTTTATTAAAAGTGTTTAAAATTTAATCATATAAACACTCTGTAGTTTACAGGATAGTACTTCTTACTAAAATTTTATTAATTGCAATGTTTGCACCCAATAAGGATTTTTAGTTTCTTTTACTCTGCACAAAATGCAGTATCCATGAGAAAAAAAAGAATAGCATTTTTTTGTTGTTGTTAACATATTTTCTTTTCTCAGTAGCTATTGTTCATATTTTCTAGCATACTTATTACTTTATTATATTCTGGGCAGAGAAAATGAAAACAAGCACTGGAAAGAACACAGTGAGTGGCTTTTTGTTGGTTTGTGAAAAGGCATTTAAAGGTAGTTCTTAACCTGTGTTGGAACACAACGGCATCCTTTTGAAAAGTTGATATAAGCTAAAGGCTCTCTCTCTCCTCCTTTAGAGAAAAATGTTCAAATGCATATATGCTCTCAAATTTTGCCTACAATTTCAGGACTCTTGTGTTTCATTTGAGAAAAATAGGTTAACAAACCCTTGGCTAAAATTAGCCCCCCCAAACGTGGACTCAGCTGAGAGATAAAAAGACAAAAGTGCTAAGGATTGTCAAGAAGAAAAGTATGCACAATGCGTTATAATCTCTTTGAAATACTTCCTACCTTAAATATTCCCTAACAAGAAGGCTTGGATTGTTTGAAATCAAAACACTTCCACTCATTCACTTATTTACCCATTCAATTAAGAAACATTTATGTGGTTCCCACTTTGTACCAAGAACTGTGTGCTAGGAACTGAGGAAGTGCAGGGAGGTGCCATTGTGGAAGAACAGATATTATTTTAAACTAGGCAATTCCTAGTTTTGCTGGTTTCTCACATAAACTAGCAAAACATGCTAGAAATAAGGTAAACAAATCCATTTGTTCAAAAATTTCTGCTTACAATGCACTAACTTTATAACCAGTAACCATTTTTTCATTATTACTATTGATAGTACGTATAAATAAATGAACTTTTTAATGAATTTTAGAACCATAAAATATAATTAAATTATATTAAAAGTAAATTACTATAATAAAAGTTATTAATGTGACATATAATCAATGCAGTGCAGTAATAATACTGTAAGGTTATGGTTTTTAAGCATCATAATAGTGTCCAAAATAGGATGAATATTTTCAGAGAATTTTGATGAAAAAACATTGCATCCATTGATTCCTCTGAAATTACTTATCTACAGAGGGAAGTCTCCAATTAAGATAACAGTATGCGGATCCAGTGAAACTCAGGTGGGGTTGGAGGCAATTTAATTCTCTTGCCATGCATTGTGACTCAGCCTTGTGCCTGTTTCCCTAGTAACATGGAAGTCTTTCACAATGAGACACAAGGGGAGACTTTGATCAAATCATTGTAGAAGTAATTGTGGCCTCAAGTAAACTGCAGTGAAATCACAACAAACTTTTATATTATCCATCAGAAAACCCGAGAGAGTGTGCATAAACAGTCACCTGGAAATGAGGACACAGAACTAAGAGCATATGACATTGGAACTTGGGATGACACTAGACACTAATTATGACCCACGTGCAGGTGTGGCTGAAAGACCTATTTGTGAACAAGGGCCTTTTCATTCAGCACATGCCGTGATGATTCTTTTGATTTGCAGCTGCAACTGCTATTCACAGAACATGCTGTTTAAAGGGCATCCATTTAGATGTGAAGTTGGTCCCAAATCTTTGCACAAAAGAGCCACCCAGTTCCTGCATGTGCCTTGTCCTTTGGTCTGACTGTTTTGAGTTATCCTAACTTCCTACACCTACATCATACTTTTGAGAGTCTATACAGTGCTTTCCCCAAGTATTCTACTCTTTACTAATGCTAAAACTGACAAGAGTGTGATTTTATGAAAGCCATTTGAATTCTGGGCATTTGTTTTCTCTTCATCTTGCCATTCAATCATAAAACATTAAAGACCCATGCCTCTACCACTTCGCATGAACTACATGCTAAGGATAGAGCAGGCAGAACACAAATACCTTCCCTGGTCCTGTTTTTGACTGTTCCAAACTTGCTAGCTGATTTCAAGATAACTTGTGAAAGGGCTAATAGAATTGTTCAGTAAACCAGCTGTGCTCTTAGGACAAGATCATATCACATGATAATATTGAAATGTGAACATGACCACAACTTCAGGTTTTGTCAACCTTCTATGTCATGTCGCTATGGATACAACATTGATGTCATCTGTCCTCTAGTTTTTAACTAGTGCTTTGTTTCTCAATCCATTCTTCCAGAAATACCACAATTTTTCCTTTATATTGACAGTTTCTGTTTTCTACCACGTTATTTCCTGTATTAAAGTATAAGTTTCTTTATACTTTAGTCAAGGGCTTTGTTTATTTATCTTGTTTCCCTTGCTAAACCTGCACAGCGTCCGATATTTATACATGTATGTATAAAACTCCTTGCCATGCCATTCTCACAGGAGTATGTTCCTGTGCTGAGCCTCTGCCCTTGCTCTTCCCAATGCCTGAAACACTTGCCCTGGGGTTATCTCCATGGCTCACTCCCTCAGCCCTTTACTTGGCTCAAGCCTCACCTTAACAGAACCACTCAACTTCAGTTAGAAACTCCACAGCTTTCCTGTCAAAACCAGAAGCCCTGAAGACAAAACATTGACTATTTCATTCCCAATCCCTGGAACAGAGCCTAGAACAGGGGTAGGCAAACTTTTTGACTCAAGGGCCACAATGGTTTCTTAAACTGGACCGGAGGGCCGGAACAAAAGCATGGATGGAGTGTTTGTGTGAACTAATATAAATTCAAAGTAAACATCATTACATAAAAGGATACGGTCTTTTTTATTTTTAGTTTTATTCATTTCAAACGGGCCGGATCCAGCCCGCGCGCTCAAATGGGCCGAATCCGGCCCACGGGCTGAAGTTTGCCCACGGCTGGCCTAGAACCTCGAGGAACTCTCAACATTTGTTGAATGGAGAAGGAAGGACTGAGTGACGGAAGGAAGGAATGTTATAAATTCTTGTATATCATATACTGGGAAACAAAGCATAGAAATGGGATTGTTTATTATATGATACTGGTAATATGTGACCAGTGCCTCTAGATCAGTGGTTCTCAACCTGTGGGTCGCGACCCCTTTGGGGGTCGAACAACCCTTTCGCAGGGGTTGGCTAAATACATCCTGCATGTCAGATATTTACATTACGATTCAAAACAGTAGCAAAATTACAGTTATGAAGTAGCAATGAAAATAATTTTATGGTTGGGGGTCACCACAACATGAGCAACTGTATTAAAGGGTCGAGGCATTAGGAAGGTTGAGAACCACTGCTCTAGATGTTCTCGTAAGTGTTCCTCTGGGGTGATGACACCGCTCACTATAGCAAAAACACTTTTGACAACTGTTAACTTAATGTGACACATTAATTGTATAACTGCTGAGAGAGTGAGAGATGCATCAGCTCATCACTGGTATAACAGCAGAACCTTGCATAGCTGAAAATATTTCCAAAATTTTACCATATCACCTTAGTCTTCTTTAATTAGTGAGACCATTAGTGATGCCAGGCACATCTTGCTAAACCAGAGTAGAGCTGGTAGTAGTTCCAATTCCATGTGGCCCGATTCCTTTCCTCCATGTTTAAGCCTCACTGCCAACAAAAATGCTCAAATCCCATGTGGCAATTGGTCAGACGGATCCTGTAAATTTTTCAATGACTCTCTAATCCTGCATTCAATCCATCTTCCTTTTCCCTCTTTTGTCAGCAGATGTCTATACACTAATGGTGATGCTTATTTACCCACAAGCCAAGCCAGAAACTGGGGTATCATCCTTGACTCCCCTCTTCACGCCCCAAGTCCTGGCATGCAAATGCCAAGTCAGATCTATCTTGAAAGTGTCCCTTTCTTCTAATCCCTACTGATATTAAGTTAGTGTAACACACCATCACCTCTTCATATCTTTTCCTACCTCTAGTCTTGTGTCTCTCCAATGCATTGTCCTAACACAGTGGTCAGCAAAAATGGTCAGCAAACTGCGGCTCGCGAGCCACATGCGGCTCTTTGGCCCCAAAATACCACGTGCAGGTGCGCACGTACAGTGCGATTGAAACTTCGTGGCCCGTGCGCAGAAGTTGGTATTTTGTGTGTGAGTTTATTTGGTGGGAGAGCCACACTCAAGGGGCCAAAGAGCCGCGTGTGGCTCCCGAGCCGCAGTTTGCCGACCGCTGTCCTAACAGAATACAAATGCAAATCTACTCTGACTTCTCATTATCTTCAGAATAGAGCAACTTGTTCAGCATGGCAGGAAAGGCCAGTCATGAATAGACACCTGCTTCATTTCCGAGCTCCCCCATCCCTCTGAGCTTCAGGCATGCTGGGTCAGCTGGGAAACCCCCAAAGAAGTTTCACTCCTCTTGACTCTACACTTACACCTGCTACTCTCTATACTTCATAGAACGTTTCTCCCATTTTAGTGGGGGTTTGTCCCCCTTCTAGGTTCAGCTTGAAGACTATCTTATCCAGAGTCTTCTTGATCCCCTGAGAGTGACTTTGTCATGCTGTGATCACTCCTATGGTAGGGACTGCTATAGGGCTGAAAATGCTCCTTCCTTTCGCTCTACCCACTAGTATTTCTGCTGTGCTCAGCACCGTGCCTGGCCCATAATAAGTGTTCAGCTTTATTTTTTGAATGAGTAAGTCCTTGACTGCAATCAAAGTGTACTTATATGTCTGGCAATGGTATAAGATATGACTCTATAGAAGTCACTTTTGAGAATTCACGGATCCCTGAAAACCATCAGGGAGCTTTAGAGTATGTACCTGTGTGATTTCAAAATAAAGCATTTCTTTATTTCAAAGCAGCATGTACTAATGAATGCGATCAAGAATTTAATTCCACTATTGGAGAGGCTGAGTATGTTCATGGGAATAGGAAACAAGGTTTATTTAAGGCATTGGCTGGTACTTTCAGCAGGTGTGAGGCAAACATAGTTTTTAACCTCCTTAAATGCAGTTAACAGTGTGGGGAAATCATTGATTAAGATTCCACCTTCGCTTAGGTTCTTCCACCTGAAAAGTGTTAATTGTTGAACGTGTGACGGCAACATAAAATGAAGAATAAATTAATATGTGTAAAACACATTCAGACCTGATACTATGAAATTTTAAAGTGACTTCCCTTAAAGTTAAGTGTTTGATTTAAACCTTATTTTTTAAATTTATGTCTTTCCTTGAGTAAATATTTTATCACAGTAATATAAATTTTCATTTTTTCTTTAACCACATTTAAAAAAATTAGTATTCAATTTATTAAAGTTGCAATTATTTTTAAAAGTACTAGTTTTTTCTTAGGCTTTAAGTGTAGCTCGCAAATATATTATTTTCTTTTTCATTTTCAAATTCAGCAGACACTAGCAACCACTTTTAAAGAATCTTTGGCCAAAAATTTACTTGTGTTCTTTTAACAATGTTTTTACTAGTTATTGAATAAAAGTTAACCTTATCTACAACTTTAAAGATAAACCACAATTTGTTCTAATTAATTAAACATAAAATAATAAAACAATTGAAGATAGTACCGTATATCCAAGTGATTGAGTTGATTTGGGAGCAATACAAGAAAATACAAAGGTTAAAATTGATAAATATAATTATATAAAATTTTAAAAATACATTTATATATAATTAGAAAACAAAGTAAAATTAAAACAATGATAAAAATAATAAAATCAAAGAATGAGTAACATACAACTAATGGGTGATGGAAAAGGGAATGACAGAACCCTTTTGAGTGGTGTTGTTAGTAATGATTATGATGATAAAACAAATATAAACAAACCAGGTTAACTCTTCTAATTCCAATGCTTATTTGATACAATTTTGCTATTATAGTTATAGAACACATGAAATATGTATTTCTAATTAAAAAATAGTTTAAAAAAAGAAGTTAATGAAAATAAATTCAGATAAATAAAAATATTTTTAAGTGATGCATTTATATATAGCAACTAGAGGCTCAGTGCATGAAATTCGTGCACAGGTAGGGTCCCTAGGCCTGGCTGGCGATCAGGGTCAATTGGAGCCTTCCTCCCGTGGCTGCTGGCTACTGGCTGGGGTCTTCCTTTGTTCCTCACCACCCCGTGGTGGTTAGCACACATCATAACAGGCAGTCGAACTCCTGGTCAGTCGAACTCCGGAGGGGACAGTTTGCATATTAGCCTTTTATTTTATAGGATGTATTTACCATCATAGCTGGAGCTAGCATCTCCATCATGTCACATAATTATAATTTTATTTTGTCATGAGAACAATTAAAACCTAGTCTTTTAGCAACGTTTAAGTTTCTAATATAGTATATTAGTATATTGTTTTGTAAAATCACTATACTGTGCATTAGCTCTCCAGAACTTATTTATCTATTAATAGCAAGTTTGTACTCTTTTAAAAAAATATATATATTTTTATTGATTTCAGACAGGGAGGGAGAGGAAGAAAGAGATAGACATGTCAATGATGAGAATCATTGATTCATTGCTTCCTGCATGACACCCACTAGGGACCAAGCCCACAACCCAGGCATGTTCCCTGAAGAGGAATCAAACCATGACTTCCTTGCCCATAGGTTGATGCTCAACCACTGAGCCACATCAGGTGGGCAAGCAAGTTTGTACTGTTAAGCAAGCTTCTCCAGTTCCCCTACAACTCAGCTCTTGGTGACCATCATTCTTCTCTTGGTTTTTATGTGTTTGGCATTTTTAGATTCCACATATAAGTTATAGCATACAATATTTATCTTTCTTTATCTGACTTACCTTACTTAATATAATGCTTTCAAGGTACAACCACATTTCACAAATGACTGGATTCCCATCTTTCTCATGTCTGTATAATGTTACGTTATATACCCCACCCCCAAACCCACACACACATCACAACTTCTTTTTTCATAAATCTGTTGATGGACATTTAAGGTGTTTACATTTCTTAGTTATTAGCTATTGTGAATAATGCTGCAAAAGAATATGAGATTACAGATATTTCTTTTAGATCCTGTTTTCATTTCTTTTAATATATGTACACAGAAGTGGAATTGCTGGATCATATGGTAATTTTATTTTTATTTTTTGAGGAACCTCCATACTGTTTTCCACAGTGGCTGAACTAATTTACATTCTCACCAACAGTGCACAAGGGTTCCCTTTTCTCTTTGTCCTCACCAACATTTGTTAGCTATTGTCTCCTCCGTAATAGCCATTCTAACAAGTGTGAGGTGACATTTCACTGTGGTTTTATTTCTATTTCCCAGTAATGCTGAACATCTTTTCATGTACCTGTTAGTCATTTGGATATTTTCTTTGGAAAAATGTCTATTTAGTTTCTCTGCCCATTTTGTAATCAGATTGTTTTATTTATGTTACTAGAGGCCTAGTGCACGAAATTCGTGCACTGGGGGGCGGGGGGGGACGTGTTCCTCAGCCCAGCCTGCACCCTCTCTAATCTGGGAACCCTGGGGGATGTCCAACTGCCGTTTTAGGCCCAATCCCTGTGCAGTCAGGCCTAAACTGACAGTCAGACATCCCTCACAATCCGGGACTGCTGGCTCCCAACCACTTGCTTGTCTGCCTGCCTGATAACCCCTAACCGCTTCTGCCTTCCCACCTGATCACTCCCTAACCACTCCCCTGCCAGCCTGATCGACGCCTAACTGCTCACCTGCCGGCCTGATTGCCCCCAACGGCCCTCCCCTGCCAGCCTGGTTTCACCCACAACTGCCCTCCTCTGCTGGCCTGATTTCCCACAACTGCCCTCCCCTGCCAGTCATCTTGTGGCCACATGGGGGCAGCCATCTTGTAGAGGGCATGGCAGTAAATTTGCATATTACCTCTTTATTATATAGGATTGAGTTGTATGAGTTTATGATATAGTTTGAATATTAAAGTTATCAAATATATGGTTTGCAAATATTTTCTCTCATCCCACATGTGCTTTTTCATTTTGTTGATGACTTATTTTGCTGTGTAGAAGCTTATTAGTTTGATGTATTTCAAATTATTTATTTTTGGTTTTGTTGCTTGTGTTTTGGGTATTATATCTAAAAAAAAAAAAAATTCATTGCCAAGACTAATGTCAAGGAGCTTTTTTCCTATGTTTTCTTCTAGGACTTTTATGGTATCAGGTCTTATGTTTAAGTTTTTAATTTATTTTGAATTAATTTTTGTGAGTGTTGTAAGATAGAGTTCCAGTTTTATTTTTCTGTATGTAGTTATCAAGTTTTCCTAATACTTTTTGTGGGAAAACTTAACAGGTATTAAATATTCTTGACTTTATTTTCAAATATTAGTTGACCATAAATGTCGGGATTTATTTCCAGGCTCTCTTTTTTTAAAAAAATATATTTTATTGATTTTTTACAGAGAGGAAGGGAGAGAGATAGAGAGTTAGAAACATCGATGAGAGAGAAACATCGATCAGCTGCCTCCTGCACTCCTCCTACGGGGGATGTGCCTGCAACCAAGGTACATGCCCTTGACTGGAACTGAACCTGGGACCCTTGAGTCCACAGACCGACGCTCTAGCCACTGAGCCAAACCGGTTAGGGCCCAGGCTCTCTATTCTGTTACATTGGCCTCTGAATCTATTTTTATGCTATACTGTTTTAATTACTATAACTTTGTTATATAGCATAAAATCAGGGAGTGTGATGCCTCCAGCTTTTTTCTTCTTTCTCATGATTGTTATACTTATTTGGGGTCTTTTTTGATTCCATACAAATTTTAGGATAGGTTCTTTTTCTATTTTTGTGAAAAATCACATTAGTATTTTGATTGATATTGCATTGACTCTATAGATAATTTTAATAGAATGGACATTTTAACAAAATCAATTCTTACAATCCATGAACATAGGATATCTCAACATTTATTTGTGTTTTCTTCAGTTTCTTACACCAAAGTCTTCTAGTTTTCATTGTACAGGTCTTTTATTTCTTGGTTAAATGTACTCATAAGTATTTTATTGTTTTTTGATGCTATTGTGAATGGGGTAGTTTTCTTTGCTTCTTATTTCTTTTTGTTGTTAATGTATAAAAATGCAGTGGATTTCTATATGGTGGTTTTAGATATGATACTGATACACTTATACTGACAGTCTAATGTGTACCAGTATAATCTGTAAATTACAATCCTTCCTTCCCTGGCTTTTTTCTGAATTCTCTTTGTCATTTGAAAAATGACATTTTCATTGTAATGTATCTTAGAGAAGGTCTTTTTGCATTAAGGTGTTATCTTTAGCTTCATGAACCAAATCTCTCCAGGGTTAGGAAATACTTAGCTATTATTTCTTTAACTAAACTTTCTTTCTCTTTGCCCTCTCTTCTCTTTGTGGATCCCCTATTATTCTAATTGTGTATTGAAATCCATAGGCCAAATAGGCTCTCTTTAATTTTTGTTGTTATTCTCCTCTAAATGGATTATTTTAAAACTAGAGGCCTGATGCACAAAGATTTGTGCTGGAATGGGTCTTCCTTCCCCTGGCTGCTGGCACTGCCTTCGCTCCGGCTGGAGCCACTTTTCCGCCTTCCCTCGCTGCCCAGAGGCCCTGAGCAGCTGGGGCAGTGCAGAATGCCTGCGTCATCACCATGACGACGACGCAAGTGTTCCACCCTTTCCCCGGCTGGTTGGCACCTGCATATGCAAATTAATCCACCATCTTTGTTGGGTAAATTTGCATACTCACTCCTGATTGGCTGGTGGTCTTCTCAAAGGTACAATCAATTTGCATCTTTCTCTTTTATTAGTGTAGATTCCTTTCCTACAATTCATTTATTTTGCTTTCCATTTGCTCTAATCTACTACAGATTATCTCTATTGCATTTTTCATTGACTTCTTCAGCTCCAGAATTTTTTTAGTTCTTTTTTATACTTTCCACATTTTTATCATAAATATCTCAGTTTGCTCATGGGCTTTTTTCATGATTTTATTGTATTATCAAACTCAGTTTTGTTATAGCTCATTGAGTTTCTCTAAAAACAGTTATTTTGAATTCTTTATCAGAATTATAAAATTCTGTGACTTTGAACTCTGTTATTGGAGAATTAATATCTGTTGGTAATGACTGGCATATTTCCTTGATTTTTTTTATGTTCCTTGTAATTTTACATTGTTGCTTTTTGAATTTGAAATAACAAACACTTACTTCAATTTTTGCTGGTTGCCTTCAGCTTGGGTATTCTGTTCATGGGTGCAGTTACTTTCTGGGCGTTTCTCCACCATTGTGTGGGTACATATTCTCCATTCTCCTTGCTCTCTCTGTGATATAATTCTTAAGGTTTCTTAAGGTTGTATGTCTTCTCTGGTTCTTACAGCTCATAAAGCTGGCTATTGCAACCTCTTCAATCTGTGATCTCTCCCTTTCCCACGGACCCGGGCCTATTTTCTGATTGTACTCCCTTCTACAGGTGCACACACGCATGCCAGAGTCGGGGAAGGTGTGGTTTTAACACTTGAGGTATTGGTCTTGCCTGTAAACCTGGTAAGGAGATCCGTGAGTGCAGTACTCCCAGAGGCTCATGGATGAACTTCCTGCTTCATTTCTGAGTGCAATTAGTAGGAACTTCTTCCTTTTAATGCCCTTTGATATTCTTACCTCCTCCCCTGCCAACCTCCACCAACACTCTCCTAGTAAAAGAGGTCCCATCTCAATACTCTGGGTGCTGCTGAGGAGAAATGAGTTCCCCAGCTGCATCCTACACCATTAGAGGGAGTCAGGCACTCAGCTCTCCTTCCCGCTGTGGGAGGGTTCACCACTACCTGAGAGTTCAGCCCCTGTCAGTGGTGCCTTGAGGGCGGGAGGGACAGCACTGATAAAGTTCTCACTGTTTCTGCTGCATCCAAATTCATATATACAGGGATGGGCAAAAGTAGGTTAAATTACCAGCCATCATAACCTAAAAGGTAAATTGGAATTAAGAATACAAAATAAAAACAATGAGAAGAAGGATAAGAGGACAAATAATACAAATAAAAATATAATAACTAATAATACAAGAATAAACTCTTTTGCATACTCACAAATGTAAACCTACTTTTGCTCACCCATGTATATATGTACAGGGTGGGCAAAAGTAGGCTGACAGTTGTGAGTACAATAGGGAAATAGGGGGGGAAGATAGAAACATCAATGATGAGAGAGAATCATCAATCAGCTGCCTCCTGTACATCCTCCACTGGGGATCGAGCCAGTGAGCAACACTGGCCAGGCAGAAAGTTTATTCTTGTATAATTATTTATTAATCATTGTATTATTTGTTATTATTAACCTAATGTTCCCCACCGCTGTATGTATTTAATTTCCCCTCCAGTTGTGTGCTGGATTCTCCATTTCGGAAGCTGGACTTACTTTCTCTCTCCTCTGTGGATATCTGCTCAGGTGAGCACTTTCCAGGTTTCTTCCCAACTTTGGCCAAAGAGGGTGGGGGAGGTTCACAGCTTGCTAGTTCCACAGCCCAAATCAAGATCCATCTGCCTGTTACTGGATTCATAGATTGGCAAGACTCCTCCTAAGTTACTATTGTACTGGATCCCACACACCCACAAAGGTGCTTTTGTTGGTAGATAGGTGTCTGATTCTTTGTAGAAAAGGGGGAAGAGGAGGACCGAAAGGAAAAATGTTTTATGCTGCCATGGTGCTGATGTCACTTATGCATATAGTGTTTGATGTGTGCCAGGCACTGTTCTAAGTACTTTTTGTATATCAATGCAAGTGATCCTATAAGATATGTGATGTTATTATCCCCATTTAAAGGTAATAAAACTGAGGAACAGAGAAGATAAATTACTTGCCCAATGACAACTTGCTAGAAAGTGACAATGTCTAGATTTCTTATAATTGATTTCAAGGAAATAATTCAAAAATTGAATAATTAAATAGTTTTGCACAAGACACTACAGCATGTTTGGATGGGGAACTGCGTATGGCGGGGCTTGGTAGTAACAGTAAATCTTTAAAAAGCAAAGAATCCACTACAACTGAGGAGATGTCAGTATATTAAATTTTATTGCCATATAAATGATGCACTTCAAAATATAACAATACTGGAAATTATATAGGAAATCACATGGTGACAAGACAAAATATAATTTTTAAATGCACTCTTAACTGTATTAAAGCTATGTATACCAACAAAAAATGTCAGAAGTAAACAAAAATACAGTAGTTATTCCACAATAAAGATAATATGATAAATTATTTCTAAAGGTTTCCTTTTTATATTTTAAATTTCTTTTAAAAATACATTCACTTATTGATATACCTACAAACAGAAAATAAAGACTATGGGTTAATTTTTACTTTGCCAAATTATAAAACCCATTATTCCTTATGTCACTTCTGCATTAAATTCCAAACCCAAATGTAATAAAGAATGGTAAGGTTCTTGTCATTTTTTATAGGCTTAATCTGCTTCACCTAACATTTAAGCCATAATGCATTTAAGTGCTGGTAAAACTTTTCTGTAAAAATATAAAAAATACTAGTTTTTATATATTTACTAGAGGCCTGGTGCACAAAAATTTGTGCACTCGGGGGAAGGAGGGGTCCCTCAGACCGACCTGTGCCCTCTTGCAGTCTGGGACCCCTTGGGAGATAACGACCTGCTGGCTTAGGCCTGCTCCCGGGTGGCAGAGGGCAGGCTCAATCCCTAGGTGCAGCCCCTGGTCGGGCTCAGAGCAGGGCCAATTGGGGAGTTGGGCTCCGCACCCTGTCATGCACAGAGCAGGGCAGATTGGGAGGCTGCGATGCCACCCTCAGTCACACTCAGGGTAGGGCCGATTGTGGGGTTGTCACACTCAAGGCAGGGTTGATGGGGAGGTTGCGGAGCCATCAGGAGGGTTGGGGCTCCATACCCTGTCAAGCACAGAGCATGGCCAATCAGGGGGTGGGGATGCTGCCTCCTGTCACGCACAGAGCAGGGCCCATAAGGGGGGTTGGGGCTCCATACCCTGTCACACACAGAGCAGGGCCCATCAGGGGGTTGGGGAGCTCCCCCCTGTCACACACAGAGCAGGGTCCATCAGGGGTTGGGGGAGCTCACCCCTATCATGCACAGAGCAGGGTCGATCAGGGGGTTGGGGAGCTCCCCCCTATCAGGCACAGAGCAGTGTCGATCAGGGG
>NW_006289390.1:208968-211657 GCF_000327345.1 Myotis davidii
CAGGCTGGGACTGAATCTCCCAACCGCTCCTTTTTTTCTTTTTTCTTTTTTTTTATTCTGGGCCAGCTTTAGCTCTGAGGCCTCGGCTGTTGAAAACAGGTTTCTGGCCTTTGTTTACCGTCTGTATTTGATACAATATTGCAGTCCGGCTGGCTGAAGCTCCACTGAGTAAAGCAGGTTTCTGGGGGTGTTTTAGCTTCTTTATTCTCAACATAGTTGCTGAGAGTTGCAGCTGAGAGGCCAGCATGTCAGGCAGGGAACGTTGGAGTCCTCCGTCACTGAAGCAAGCAAGCCTCCCTGTTTGCATCAGCTGCCTGGCTGCCGGCCTCCATCTTGGCTGCCAGTTAATTTGCATATCTCGGCCCTACTCTGTGAGTGACAGGGCGATTAGCCAATGGGAAGGGTAGTGGTCGTACGCCAATTATCATGTTTCTCTTTTATTAGTGTAGATAGTAATTTTTTATTTTTCAATTATAGTTGACATACAGTATTAGTTTCAGATGTACAACCCAGTGATTATGAAACCTACTAAGTGATCATCCTGATAAATGTACTACCCATCTGACACATACATAATAATAATATTATTGACTATATTCCTTATGCTGTACTTTATATCCTCGGGACTATTCTTTAGCTACCAATTTGTGCTTCTTAATCCTTTCACCTTTTTCTCCCATCTTTTTAATCTCTCTCCCAACTGGCAACCATCAAAATATTCTCTGTACCTATGAGTTCGTTTCAGTTCTGCTCACTCATTCATTTTGTTTTTCAGATATGTTGGTAGATATGTATTTATTGTCATTTTATGATTCATAGTTTTGATCTTTTATATTCTTCTTCTTAAAGAAGACCCTTTTACATTTTATGTAATACTGGTCTGGTGGCGATGTATTACTGCTGCTCTTTCTTGTCTGGAAGCTTTTTATCAGATCTTTAATTCTAAATGAGATCCTTGCTGGGTAGAGAGGAATCTTGATTGTCGGTCCTTGCTTTTCACAACTTTGAATATTTCTTGCCAGTTCCTTTTGGCCTGGAAAGTTTCTGTTGAGAAATCAGCTAATGGTGTTATGGGAGTTTTATACATGCCTATTCACTACATTTATACAATATACAACATTCTGTGGCAACCACTAAATTACCTTTCCCATAAGTTCTTATTAATCACTATATAACACAATTAATTATTAAATTCTACTGTGTGGGTACAAGCACATGAGTACACAACAAGACCAGGAAGATAGAATGGAAAGCCCTGAAATAAATCTGCAAACAGATAAAAGAATTTGGCAGTACTATTATTGATTCAATAAAACAAAAACTGGGGAAAAAAGGTATACACATTAAATGATGGAAAAACACTGAATGATGAATTAGAAATTATTAAATGTAAATGTTATTAAAATTATATTATGTCGTACTTTGCATACCTCAAAAGGTCAGCAATGTGAATTTCAGAATGCCTACTTTCTATTGTGGATATTAAGAAAACGGGAAAAGGCTAGATAGAGACCTCTCATATTGGATTGGAATCAGAGATATAAGTATGAACACACGGTTTTTAATGAACATACTGAGTTGTAGATATAGAAGTAAATATAAATGAGTATGTGTGTGTGAGTGTCCATACATGTTTTCTACCTCTGTTCCCTGATCCTAGAAGCAAGAATATCTCATTAGTAATAAACACACCTGGCATTCAGATCTTAATTTCTTAAAATCGTTTCATAATTAAAGGAGACGGTGCTCTTTAGAACAATGACTAATGAAAGGCTAAGTCAGGGAAAATGTAAGGTGAGACAGGATTATCTTGAGGTGTCAGAAAGTAAGGAAGTGCTTATAAAATGACATGGAGAAGCATGTGGAAAGGATTCAGGAGCCAACTTAAATAAGCTACCAGTGGCCAAATCTGGGACAATGTAGGTGAAAAATCAACAATGATCATAATGTATGACAACTGCAAAATAGAATAAATATTGATGAGTCCCACAAATACAATTGAACAGTTGAATAACTGGGGTGAAGAGACAGTTCTTTCTTTTTTTTTTTTAAAATATATTTTATTGATTTTTTACAGAGAGGAAGGGCGAGAGATAGAGAGTTAGAAACCTCGATGAGAGAGAAACATCGACCAGCTGCCTCCTGCACATCTCCCACTGGGGATGTGCCCGCAACCCAGGTACATGCCCTTGACCGGAATCGAACCTCGGACCTTTCAGTCCGCAGGCCGACGCTCTATCCACTGAGCCAAACCGGTTTCGGCAAGAGACAGTTCTTTCTTGCAGTAAAGTTGCAATAAATAATGTAGAAAGAAGGATGGAAACAAAATCACAATTAGGCAAACAAAAGTCTTAACTATAAAAGAATTACCAATGGATGCTAAAAGTAATAGGTACAAGTATAATGGGAAACAATACTGAATAGTCTCAAAGTATTTCTGCACAAAATACTCCTGATTATTAAGGAAAAACTGCAACTTAACAGTGGAGTAACCTGGCAGACACCATCTTAACCAAGTGGTTGAAGATAACATTATCACTAATAAGACATATCGCATCATGTGTCTCCTCACTGAGATGGGCACAGCACCACTTGTGTGGTATGTCTGCCACATGTGAAAATATCAGACACACAACTTAGTAAACATTCTAAAAGAGAGAGGGGAAAGGAGAGGGGGAGGGAGGGAGTG
>NW_006289390.1:212793-221004 GCF_000327345.1 Myotis davidii
TAAAAAGATGCCCACAGCGGAGGTAGGAAAAGGTGGAGGGGTGATTTTTTTTAAAATAGTGAATCAACAGAACTTGATAATCAACATAGGATGTGAAGTAGAGGGTTCCAGAGATAGTAGAAGGAGGTGTAATGGAAGATATCCAGATTTGTGGGCTGCACAACAGATGGATAATTTTGCTATTTATTAATTAGGTACAATGGAGGAGATCAAGTTACAGTGGGAATTATCCACTACCTTGGAAAGACTGTCTATTCATTAGCACTGCCATTTCAAACATTTATTTTATTATTATCTTTCTAATTACATCCAGGGGAAGCTAGTTTTTGACTGACAAATTCCACACTGGCAGGCCAGCTCACCTTGGAACATTTGCCTCCATGAGGCCAATGAGTGAGCAGTCTGGTTTATGTCTTACAGTGGTCGGCAAACTCAGTAGTCAACAGAGCCAAATATCAATAGTACAACGATTTAAATTTCTTTTGAGAGCCAAAGGTTTTAAACTTAAACTATATAGGTAGGTACATTGTTATTAACTTAATTAGGGTGCTCCTAAGGCTTAGGAAGAGCCACTCTCACTAAGGGGCCAAAGAGCCGCATGTGGCTCAAGAGCCGCAGTTTACCGACTGCGGCCTTAGAGTAAAAAGAGGCACTTTACCTGCTTGGTTGGCTTGCTCTTGGTAGCATTAGGAATCTATAGGAACTATTAATGGCTTCAGTTTTGTCATGTATGATACCTTTAAAATGAGTTGTGGTCTCACAGGATATGTCAGAAAAATCCATGACCCTGAGCCTACCCCCTCAGGAAGTTTCCTTTCTGAAACATGTGAAAGAAATGTGGACCAAGAAATCTTCTCAATTTATTTTTTAAAGTATGCATGATTAAGTTGCATATCAGGAAATGTTTCAGGAATTTATAAAAATTCTTTGCCAATCAGAGTTTTTATTGCTTTTATATTTTTGTAATTAAAAAAATACACCATTGTAGATGAAAGAGAAACATAGTTTTATTCTAGTTTGTTATAGTCTGCTTCCTTTAAGATTTGGAAACAATGAGCTAAGTTATGAAGAGGTCTCCATGCATCTTATTTAGTTAGCAAAGTTTACATTTAATTATAGTGTCATTGTGCAGGATAATTAAAACTAAACTCGATGTCAACTTGAATTAGGTTATTTTTTTATTTATGCACATATGAAATATTCATGAGTACCTCTCATGCTGTTCTACACTAAAGTGTCCGGAGAGAGAGAGAATAGATTTGGACCAGCTGGACCTGGGCTAGCCCATAACAGGTCTGTGAACTTTGACTATGGGCACAAATATAAGCCCCATTTTCCTAGTGTATAAAATGAAGTAAAGGACTCACCATGTAAGATTCATGGAAAATTAGTTAAATAGTTGTAATATTGAGTACTGTAGCCAGTATATGTGGGGTTTTTTATACAGCAAATGAATGGGTTAAATTTAGCTTATAGTCAATGAGTTATATTTTCATTTTTCTTTACCATTATGTTTAAGGAAGCAGAAACTAAGTAAAATAATCAGTACTGAGATTTCAAAATTATTTGTAATAAAACATTTTTTCTTGGTCACTTTATTAGGCAAATGTCATTTAATCTATTTATTTGAAGATCATAAATAATCATTGTTAGAGCAGAAAGAATCATTGTGAAAGTATACACAGTGTAGCCACCTGTGTGACTAGAATCTATTCACCTAATTTGACTCAAAGCTACATTCCAGCAATCAAATTATGAAGAAAATTATGCAGCGAAGAAAAAATTGTCCTTCATGTGACACATGCTTATGCTTTAGTTTGTCCAAATTTTGTTCATGTCGTAGAACTTGATTACGTGGATTCCATCTATTTACTGCCACTGTAGAAATAACCTGAACATGAACAAAATAACAGCCAGTGTTTAAGAATAAAATACTCTTCTTTAACTCAGAACACTAACTCTGTAAAGAGTGAGTTTAAGAAGAAATCACGTGGATGGTGATAGGGAAGTGGAAGAGGTTAGTGCAGTAGGCATTGCTTAAGCATGGTCATAGCCCAGATGTTACAGGCAATGTTGTTGCTATAGCATCTTCAAGATGTGACCCCTGCCCTGCAGGCACTAGAACAGGTAGGCCTTGAGGCTCAGTTCTATTGTGGGTTGGAAATTTGCCAAAGCTGCGACATTGAGCAAGTATTTAATACTCGGAACTGCTGTTTTGCCCTGTGAAAATGGGGATACCATAACCCTAATTTCAAAGCTGTGAGAATTAAATGTAAAATATTGTGAAAATTATTAGCAGGAAATAAATGTCAATGTTTTCCTTTGTCACAGCAGTTTTTGTTTTTTTTTAATTTTATTAACTGTATTCCAGTGAATTGCTTAATAACATTATATAAGTGTCTAGTGTACATTTATAATACATCATCTGCATATTGCATTGTGTGTTCATTACCCAAAGTCAAGTATCACAGCGATTTTTGAGGAGACTCAGTTTTAAAATACATGCATGTGAGAGGTTATATATTATTATATAAATGTAAAGAATTGTTATTGTGAATCATTAGAAAAATGGGTCAGTTTACTTTTATTTATCAAGAAAGCCAGTCTCACAAAATGAATTCACATTTTGGATTATGAACCTCTGTGGCCAACATCTCATAATAAGACATTGGAAAGTAAGATGAATGTTTCCTGCTATGATAAAGAACTGGTGTATCTAATTTGCATTACTGTGTCCACAATAGAATCTCTAGATATAAAAAGAGATCTCTTCAAATAGTGAAGATAAACTAAAGGGAAGTGAAAGGTCTCAGGTTCGATTCCGGTCAAGGGCATGTACCTTGGTTATGGGCACATTCCAAGTAGGGAGTGTGCAGGAAGCAGCTGATCAATGGTTCTTTCTCATCGATGTTTCTAACTTTCTATCCCTCTCCTTTCCTCTCTGTAAAAAATCAATAAAATATATTTAAAAAAAAAAGAAAAGAAAAAACTTTGAGGGAACAGAAGCAAGGATGAGAGAGTAAAGGAGGACATCTGTAATACTTTCAACAACAAAGATAAAAAAAATTTTTTAAATAAAGAATAAGTTTTGAGTGAATTATCTATGAATAAATCATTGCAGTCAAGATTTAAAAGTACATTTGGCCTCTTCATAACTAGTCAGTGCTCAAAAAGTGTGACTATAATGTCAACAGATGGAAATAAAACTTTTGGTAGTGAACATGCTATAGTGTATACAGATATTAAATTATAATGGTGTACATGTAAAACTTATATAATGCTATCAACCAGTGTCACCTCATTCTTTTTAAAAAATGAAAACAAAGTATTAAAAAAAGAAGAAAAATTTTTAAAAGAGCACTGGAAACATTTCATAAAGGGAAACCATATGTTAATTTTTCATATTTTTAGAAAGATAAATTTTTTTAATGTTTTTATATATGATTAAATGTTTATTTTCATGATGGAGATATAAAAATAAGTACTTCAGAAATCTAAACAAAGCTTCTCTAAGTAATGGTTCTATTACAATCTATACTAATAGAAAGGAAATATGCTCGTTAGATTGGACATCTTCTGGACATCCTTCAGGACAAAGCCATGGTGGCGGGGGCTGAGGCAGAGGTGGTTAGGGGCGATCAGGCTGGCAGACAGAGGTGGCTAGGGGCGATCAGGCAGGCAGACAGGCGAGCAGTTAGGCGCCAGGAGTCCCGGATTGTGAGAAGGGTGTCTGACTGGCTAAACCGGCAGTCGGACATCTCCCCAGGAGTCCCAGATTGGAGAGGGTGCAGGCCGGGCTGAGGGACACCCCCACCAATATACGAATTTTGTGCGCCAGGCTTCTAGTATAATATAAAAAATATCTGGATACATTTAATTATGTACTTATGAAAACATACTCAGAAGAAATTTACTAAATAAAATCACTTGTTAAAATATGGGATTATTGGATCTTTTATTCAACATTTTCTTTAATACTTTTATAAATAAAAGCCATTCTTAATTTACAAAAGCACATCATGCAGTACACATTCCAATTTTTACCTGCAAGTGTTTGTTCTTTCCTGTATGATCTGTAGGGGGCTAGCAGCTTTCGATAAGCTTTCCACTACCTGGTTCTCTACCTTGTACCAGAAGTTTTTTCATTTGGGGTTGTTAAATTACTCGGGGAAAATAGTTCAGGAATTATTAATTAATATATGTTAATTAAGAGCTTAAAATATTTTAAAGATGCACAACAATCACCAAAATGAAAATTAAATGTACCTTAAAGCCATTGGAGTAAAAAAAGGACAATTTAAAAATTATTAGTAACTGATCCAGAGGGATAGTGGGTACAGCTGCAAAGAAAGGATTATATGCCCTGGAAGGCTTTGGACCTTGTGTGTTACTCCACTGAGCTCAGCTGTGCAAAGCTGATTTTGTTTGTTACCATGATAATACAGAAACCACTAAATTTAGGAAGGCAGGTTTTCTTTGAGTTTCCTGTGTGTGAGAATTATACCAATTATGCCTTAACTTTCAAATTTAAATTTACAGAAACATTGTTATTTTGAGACTACATTTGAGCCTAAAATTAATTAGGCTTTTTCCTTTTTAGGAATTCGTGCTCTCAAGCTTATTTTAATATTTTTTAAATTAAGAATTATAAAATTAATTGGAAAATACTTGAAAATTATAAAAACAAAAATCAAATTAACATACTGAGACTCAATGTTATTAGTGCAAATTTTATATAAAAGAAAGTTGTGCTAGAGAATGCATCATAAAATTAGACTATTTAGTTTCTTAATATTTTAATGATCTGATACCACTTTTGCATAACCTGGGTGACTATTTCCCTTACATAAATAGGTGGACAAGTCCTCATGATATAGTAATGATATCATTCTTCCTCAACAAATTGATAGTTGGTCTTCGGGTTGCTTTCCCACAACCCATAAACTGGCATGTTTTATCCTTACTAAAGATTATCAGACATAAGACTAGTGTAATCTACTATAAAATAACATCATTTATCTTACAAAATGTAAATGGTTCATATCTAGTATCTTGAGAGATATATTTAAAAAATATATATTTTTTCAGCCCTGGCCTGGTGGCTCTGTCAGTTGGAGCATTGTCCTGTACACCAAAAGGTTGGGAGCCCCATTCCTGGTGGGGCACATACTTAGGTTGCAGGTTCGATGCCTGGTAGGGGCAAGTATGGGAGGCAACCCATTGATGTTTCTCTCTCTCGCTCTCACTCTCTCTCTCTCTGCCTTCCTCTTTCTGTAAAATCAACTAAAAATTATTGTTTTCAGATACATCAGGAATCTATATTGCTTAAAGTAGGCATGCCATTACAGGTAATTATTGAACTGTGACAATAACATATGCTTTAGAAATGTAATAAAATTATACTGTACAGAATAACTCTGTCTTAAGCAAGCTTTAGGCTAGTTATACTAGACCCAGAAATTTGTGTGTGTGTGTGTGTTATGGCTGTTTTAGAAGGTGTCTTTGAGAGCCACCTATTAGTAAAAAATCTAAATTAGGTTCCCTAATGCCCAAAAAAGGATAACAGTTAAATCATCTGCTTCCATTCTCCACTATAATGGATTTTAACATCAACCAACAACTCAGAATTTGTTATCAAGGTCAGACTTGATGGCAATCACAATTGATTACTGTATAATTCCTATTTCTCAAAGATCTAGTGAACATAAATTGTACTTTATGGAAAATTTTAAAGAGTGTTCTGTCAAATAAATATAAGCCTGATATTTGGATTGAAGCCAAAAAACTATTACATATTTACTATATACCAGAAGCCTGATGCATGAAATTCTTGCAAGAGTAGGCCTTCCTTCCCCCAGCTGTGGGTACCGGCTTTCCTGTGGCACCCGAAACCCAGGCTTTTCTTGCAGCCCCGGCTTCCTCAGAAAGGTCATCCAGAAGGAGGTCCGGTCTAATTAGCGTAGCATGCTTTTATTATTATAGATCACCGTAGCACCTTTCAAAGCTGCCAATCAAGACAATGGTTATAATCAAAAGATGCTATAGTTTACCATACTATTACATCTATTAATTAAAGTTTCAGTAGGCAGGTTATTGGGGACATTTTTCTAATATGTCACTGCCTTCCCTAGATGAAGTTCCATGTTTGCAGCATCTTTTAAGAGTTAACACTAGAGAAAGCTTTCCACAACCCATAAACTGGTATGTTTTATCCTTACTGGAAATAAGAATATTTAACCATATTTAACTATTTCCCTGTTTGTTTTAATAGCTAAGAAGTCTATAGATAGACACTTCATTCTCATTAACAGGCAGCTGATTAGTATAAGAAATACAATCAGAAGGAGATTATTCACATCAAGTTAAAAGAAACAAGGAAAGCTACACAGAAAATACTGAATTTGAGCTAGTGCTTAGAATGTGGCATATATTTTGGATATTAAACAGTCATGAAGGATTCACTATAATTAGCCTGGTTATGATAGGCTAAGCTGCAGTAACAATAAAGACCCAAACATTTAAGAATAAATAAAAGAGAAGTTATAACTCTGCAGTGGTTTTCAAGTCAAAGGGGGAAGGCTTTCCTCCACTTAGTCTTGGGGTACCCAGGATCCTTTCCTCTTGTGGTTCTGGCATCCTATAGAGCATCCCTGTCATCTGCCTTCAGCTGGCAGGAGAAAATTAAAAGTACACATGAGAGGTGAAATGTGTTGAGCCTGAAAGTGGCTCATATCACTTGTACTCAGTTTCCATTGGGAAGGACTTATCCATTCAACTACCAGTAACTGCAAGTGAGACCCTGAAGTGCAGTGGAACTGAGGGCCAGGTAGAAGAGGAGAACAGATGTTAGTGCACTCTGCCACAAATATTAAAAATAATGAATTAAATTTAAAGTACAAATAGTCCTGGTTGTAGTAAAAGGCATTTTATAGACAATGAGTATAATTTCTTTGTAAATTTCTTATCTATTATTTCCATCTCTTTTTCCACATATGCAAGGATTTTAGTTATACACTAAAGGTTTTAGAAGCTATTAAAAGATCCTAGATTGGCAGGGCACCATTCTACATCGTGGGACATATTTCAGCTGTGATTAAATGTGTATTTCAGTGAGAGCATGAAAGAGAGACAATAAAAAAATCTCATTTACATAATGAAGTAGTTTTATTTTACAGGTTTTGATAATGTATACATTTCAAATGACTTTCAGAGGTTTGATCTATAACTGGAGCCTCAACTTCCTTAGTTTGAATAATTTTAAACAGGCATAAGTAGTTAAAACAGAATGTAAAATTTATTATTGCAGTCACTGAAGACCTAAAATCTCTACGCTATAAAAGAATGTGATATATAGTGCCTCTGGTTAGAACTGGATCAGTGGACAATCTCCCAGAGACCACTGTACAGTATGTCTTTACTATGCAGATGTGCGTATTCTGGCTGTATGGTATTACCAGTATATCAATGTACCCCCAGATAGTCCCCTAGAGGAAAATGTTTGTGACATCAATACCGCTTTCTCTAAACATATCATATGAGGTTTCATAACTCAGCAGAAATATCTGTGTGGCAAAAGGCAAAATTTATGTAAAAATGAGGAATGATTGAAAAGCCCACACTCAGATGGACTGTAATTCAGTACTGAGTGAGAGGAGATACAACATTAAAATTTAAATTACCTTGATGCCTGACTTTCAGAAGAGCAAATTGTTCTCACTTTTTACCACTTGATAGGCAGTTGCTCTACTCTGCAATAAGAAACTGAATCTTTGCTTTTCATATTCTCTGTAACACTTACTATTCAGTTTTACATAGATGTTTATGTTAGCAAAATCTCCATGCTAATTTATTCATTAATCTGTGGAATATCCAAGAGAAGGGAATACTTTGCCCATTATTTTGGAAATAAGGTTGACATTATCTTTAACCCCATTGAATGAGCCACTACAAAAGGGAGAATGGAGCTCAGAATTCCTGAAATGCCAGCCCAAATGTGTCCAGTCCCCTAAGCCACCTTTTAAAATTTATTTTTTCATGCTAGACCATGGCATGTAATGTTTCTATGTGACTATAGAGCATATTTACCTAACAAAAGGTAAAAAGAAAAATGTGAAAGTGGGAATTCTCTTCTTAACTGAGCTACTCCAGCAGTTACCTTCTTAAAGAACTCTTAATTATAAACCTTTAGAAAATGTGAAATAAAGCCGAACT
>NW_006289390.1:221609-230426 GCF_000327345.1 Myotis davidii
TCTCTTTAATTAATCCAATGACATGTTCCAAATTCCTGAAAAAAACATCATTGCAAATTAGTCTCTTTTCTTGGAAAGGAGGAGTAGTTATCCCGGGGGAGGGGAATGCAGATGCCCGTGAGAATTTGTTTTCTCTACTTACAAGCCATCTCACTAAGACTGACAACAAAGAGGACATATGAAATAGTACAACCTGACCAAGGTATTAAAGTGCAGGCATTATTCTCCTGAGAAAGAAAATGGATCACAGGTTAACTTTGTACTAAAATCAAAACCAAAGTTATGCACTATGATTTACTCTATAGATGAACAAAATAAATGTAGTCTTAAAACATAAAAGGGTGATAGTACCTATGAAATCAGTGTATGAAAGGGTTAAATGAATTGAGCTTGAACAAGATTTCACTAGGGCAGTTTTTTAAAGGGGTGTGATTGGATCCAAGGTAAATTCTCAGATGACAGTGCCTTGTAGGAGACTCCAGGCAGACGTGCCAACCATATGGTGCTATAAGCACAATCTCTCTCCGACTTCAGTTGTTGTGATGCTTTGCGTATAAAAGCAGATGTCAACAAATTTGGTGGGCTGGATGGATATGCAGATGAATGCTTTAGTCAGGTGAAGAAGAAGATTTCAAAGATTTGAAGCCAACATAAATAATGGAAAACCATTTCTGAGCAATGATAACACACATAGAAAAGAATAAGGAAACTGTTCTGTTCACTGCAGATGGAACAGTTAGCTAACAATTACCTAATACATGCAAATATACATTCTCAGACATATGATGCTATGCAAATATTAACTATCAGTATCATTATCTTTCAGAGAAAGTGTGTAAGATGTCAGGTTGTGATATGACAGAGCACCATGACTCATATTCATAGACAGAATCTTCAGAGAAAAAATAATTGCCACTTTGAGGGATAATCAAGTTTAAAATGTGTAGGTAACTCTATTAAAAACTTTTGTTTGCTATCTACTAAAATGAGAAAGTAATTTATTAAAAGAAACTTCTTTAAATTTTATTGTCAAAAGCATTACAGATGTTCCCCTCTTCTGCTCTTTGCCCCTCCCCCTAACACCTCCTCCCCAGGCCTTCATCATACCATTGTCCATTCCCATGGGTTATGTATCTATGAATATACGTTCTTTGGTTAATCTCTTCCCCTCCAGTTCACTCCAGATTTTCCCGTCCGTTCCATGCATCCATGTCTCTGGATCTATTTTGTTAGTCAGTTTACTTTATTCATTAGACCCCACATATAAGTAAGATCATGTGGTAGCTGTCTTTGATAGCATAGAATTTAAAAGAGCAGCCACATAGAAGAGAATTGTTTTCTTACCATTTCTTATGCATATTCAAGGTCTCAGTGAGGTCTCTCTTTCTTTGGTTTTGGTAGCAGTGGTTATTTTTTGACCTAGTTAACTAACACCTCTTAAAGGGAGCTGATCTGTAGCTGGAGTTTGCTGTTAACTTGGTGCTGATGGCAGGAGAGGGAGTGCCTACGTGCCTTTCCGTTCCACTGCTCTGCTGGCAGCTCGTTTTTGAGCTACCAGGGTATTGAAATGGAAAAGATTTGTGCTTGCTGACGCTCCTGGAGCAGAATTCTTGTCAATTTTAATCAGCTTCCTCCTTAGAAATTTGGAACCAGCAAGGAGACACAAGGTGAGGAGTTACACATGAATGAGCTTACATCATAGGTTTGTCTCTGAGCTCCATATTAGAGTCATTAACAGTTTTGCAGGCCTTATTCTTCAAAAGTTGATCTCTCTCTCTCAACCAGGCTCGATCTGAAGAATTGACTTTTTGAGTCATTATTTAAAAAGAAGTTGACTGATGACAGTTTAACTGTTTGGCGTTGGTTTCTAAAACAGACAAGCTGAACCTGTTTAGGCATTGATACATGATCTTTGTACTCTATTTTTAAGTTGTAAATTTAGAAAGTGCTACAGAGTTCTAGTTTTCACCCGAAGGATAGGAATGACTAAGAATTCTCCATCCTCCCTGTCATTCGTTGTGTTTGCTGGAAAGAATTGTGATCGCATTAGGGATGGTTTAAGTAACTATAGAGTTTTCCCATGAGCCACTTTTTTGGGGGAAGTTAATATTCCTGATCTGTGGTGGGCATACCTCTCGCTAAACCAGTAGTCCTTCTTTGTGCATATGTATGCTTTGAAGTTTTCTGTAAATATTGGAAACAGGTGATTGAAGAATTCCGAGCAGCAGAAATGCATGCATAATTATGAACCACTTTGGAGCAGGAACTGAGTAGACCTCAGGACATGGCATAGTGGGCAGAGGGCACATACTAGTATTATGCACTGGAGACAGAGTTTATTTTTTAAACATGTATGATCAGGTTATACTGAAAACTAATGAAGAGACCCTCATTACTCATGGACGTTGCTTCTTTAGGTCCCTGAGTAAAGATATGTTAATATGTACCATAAAGTCATTTCACTTTTTCTTTCCAAGTGACTCTGAAGGGTTTGGGCTAAGTGGGAGAGAGAAAGGTAATGGGAAAAAAGAGCCTGAGTTGGCATGGATAATATTCCAAACAATGATGATTAAAACTACAAGTGTGGAGGGCTTCCTGTTCTATACTGTATTTTTCACAGCAACTAACATGCTTTAAAATTGCATTTGCTCAGATTACCATAAAAATATGCCAATTAGTCTTCTATTCAGCTTATTTCATCCTGAGGTTCTCCATAGCAGTACTCACTATTGCACTTTAATCTTTAACTAAAGGCCCAATGCATGAAATTTGTAAAAGGAACTCGGCCCTCACAGGCCCAGCTTCATCCAGAAGGTCGTCTGGAGGGTCATTCAGCTGTCCAGTGTAATTAGTATAGTACGCTTTTATTATTATAGATGTGTTGTGAAATATATATTCACCTCCATCTGTGAAAAGAACCTCTTCTGATTTTGTACACCAAAGGTGCAAAATAATGTCATTGTACCAAATTTGACCTACAGAGTAGTATTGTCTTTAGCCAGCAGCATTAAAAAATGTTTTTTGTCACCTGGGATATTTTTTCCACTGATATTTGGAGAGGGTGGAAAGGAGTGGGTGGGCAGAGAGAGAGAGAGAGGGAGAGAGAGAGAGAGAGGAATATCGATGTGAACAAGACACATTGACTGGTTGCCTCCTGCATGCACCCTGACCACTGGGGTCAGTGATGGAACCTGCAACTGAGGTACATGCCCTTGGCCAGGAATTGAACCCAATACCTTTAGGCTTCGGGCCCATGCTCTAACCACTGAGAAAACCTGGCCAGGGCTAAAATTTTAATTATGGGTTAATATTATTGTGAGGTTGCTCATAAAATTTCAAGTTTCTGGATTTTCCCCAGAATATTTAAGCTGCAATATTGCTGATTTTATATGTCAGCATAGCAATCATAGGTCAGAACAAAGTAGCATCAAATGTCCTCACACAACCAAACACTTTCTAGGAGCCTGGAGTCATTCTTCATCTTTCTTGAACTGTGGTTTTGTTTTGTTTTTTTTTTCATAAAGGAAACTTAAAAGAAAAGTGAAATGTTTCTTATTACCTATGATTCTATCCAACATGAGAATAGCTCTTATGTAGAATCTAATGAACAAACTATACTAACAAGCAAAATAAAGACAGACTCATAGATAGAGAGCATGCAGACAACTCTGGGGGTGGGGATGGGTGGGAGGGTTGAGCAACTAAAGAGAGAGAGAGAAATCATGGACATGGACAACAGTGAGGTGATTGTAGGGCGTAGGAGGGTGGAGGGAGGTAGAAGAGGGTATAAGGCAGCGGTTCTCAACATGTGGATTGCGACCCCTTTGGGGGTCGAATGACCCTTTCACAGGGGTAGCCTAAGATCATCGGAAAACACATATATAATTACATATTGTTTGTGTGATTAATCACTATGCTTTAATTATGTTCTATTTGTAACAATGAAAATACATCCTGCATATCAGATATTTACATTACGATTCATAACAGTAGCAAAATTACTGTTATGAAGTAGCAACGAAAATAATTTTATGGTTGGGGGTCACCACCACATGAGGAACTGTATCAAAGGGTCTCAGCATTAAGAAGGTTGAGAACTGCTGGTATAAGGGGATAAATGGTAATGGGGGAAGATAAAATGGAAGAAAAAATAAATTCACAGGTGAAAAAAATGTAACACCTAAAAAATCATGAGCTTTAAAAACTACTCTAAAAGGCATATATCTTGGTGGAAATGAAGAATGTGTCCATGTCTAAAGAGCACACTTATTCTTTCACCAAGGACCAAGCAGAGTAAGAATTCACTGGTCTTGACTTAAAATCAAATTGCTTGACTCACTTTACTTGCTAGGTCCCTTACGCATTTTTCTTTTAAACTAATGCAATGGCATAAGCCTTGGTTCCTGTACTATCAAGTGGCTAGTCATATTTCTGAGAAGTGTGCCAAAAGCCTGGGTAGAAACAGCTCCAATCTGTCTTGTCCCAGAGATAACGCAGGATTGTACAACATCACACATTTGGGCTGCAGAAGAGTTGAAACAATTTGGAATATTGCCCCCATACCTATAGGGATATCAGGAATAAAGTATAGTTGGGGATTTCCTGGATAGGAGCTATTAAGTGCCCAATAGGCTCCAGTCTTTACATAAAGTTTTAAATAGAGAAACTAGTTCCCAAAAGTCAAGTGGGAATGGGGCCAATCTGGTTAGTTCCACTGACAGTACTGTGTGGTCCTTCTTGAGACCAGAGCCCTGCTCCTGGATTTGGGGCCTACTCACTACTTTCCATCTAGCTAAAAGCATTGTGATCTGGGCCCTATGTTTAGGGACTTTTTACATCTAGAAATCTCCTTTGCTAATTAAGGGACCCCTTGAGATTCATTGCAAAAAGGACCATTTTAAAAATTGATCATTATTGAAGGTAGAAGAGTTTTAAAGAGGGAGACAATTCCAGTTCTTCTGATGGTGGTTTAGATTTATTTTTTTAGTACCACCTGACAACCAAAAGTGCCTTTTCCTCCTCATGTTCCATTCTGCCTGGATTTTCATTTCCTTTTTACCTCTCGCCTCCATTCTCACAAACTGGCTGGGGAAATAACCAGATTCAAGGACTATTGTAGTTTCTTTTCTATTCTCAGCATAATATCCAGGCACATGTGTTTGTTGTTTACAAAAAGAGCTATGAACCAGGACTCAAGGAACATTAAGGGATATTCTATAACTAGATGTCTTTCATTGATTCTACAAATATTTACTAATGGTGCAAAGCACTGTGCAATGCGCTGTAGTAGTATATAGAATTCCGTAGAAGGTCCCACCCTTGTGGGGTTTATAACCAAAGAGAAAAGCAAAACGTAATTACACAAGTAGTTGCACAAATTAGTTCAATTATTAATCTTGGCCTTTACAATTTTCTTCCTTCTGTCTGGAACATTCTTCCTTTAACTATTCCTACAATAGGCTCAATCTCATCCTCCCAATCATCAAAAGTGGACACCAGGGGTTTACATGGCCCAAGGTACAGTGCAGACTGAAGGTGGGGAGAGTTTTGGCCTTAAGATCAAAGATTGTTTACTCTTTGCAGAAGAACCAGTTGTTTATCTTCCTGCAGAGCTTATTTTTTCTTAATTATACAGGTAATGAATGTCAATTGTAGTAAAATTGATATACACTGGAAATTATAAAAGACTGCAATAAAACTTCATATACTTGCCTTTCAAAAACAATTCTTAATATCTTGACATTCTTCTTTCTTTTCTAATTTGAAATAATATTGTAACAGTATTCAACCGTGAAATCTTTCAATATTAGGAAATTAAGTAGTTTTCAATTTCCCTCTACTACTGTATTATTGAGATGACACAACTTTGTGTGCTAATCTTCTAGGATTTCTTCCCAGAAACTACTTGGCAAGAAAGCTTTGAATACTCTTTATTGGTGTTTAGATACTGTGTTCCTTTTAGGTTATACAAATTTATCAGCAGTAAAGACAAGGGGTTCCTGTCTCACTATGCATTCAACATTATTTATTATTCTTTTAAAGTTTTGTAATTTCAAAAGTTTAAATTATATCATTTAATTCATAATTCCTTTCAATTATATTTTAATTGAGTCATAGTTGTATACAGTATAGGTAGTTTATTAATATATCATAATTGTTCATTGAATTCCACACATAAAAAAGTAAAAATTTAGTTAAATATTTAAGAATTTAAATTTTCAACAAAATTTAAATGTGCAAGACATTTTATAATGAAATTATATTGTCACTAAACTAATATTATAATCACACTCTTAGAACCTGTTACTTCTATAAATCATCTTATTGAAATGAATATTTCTTCTTTTAGATTATTTTTGCTTAATTAAGTATAAAAACTTTTTTATCTATAACAGCTGAGTTGCAGGAGGAAATCAACTGGACCATGGAACCTATCAATGAATAAGGTGGAAGAAGTAGACAGGTAAAGAGAACGAGGGAGGGAACACGCTCCTGATTACACACACACATGTCTCAGCAGTGAGCAGTCCTGAGGAAGGAAATGTTGGGAAAGTACTTGACATTTAAATGTCAATTTAATCAAATTATGCATTTCTTAATATGTGGCTGAGTGTAATGGGCTCTGTAAATTGTTTGAGCCATGCCTTTTTCTAAAATGGTCCAGAGATTGAGCATTTAGGTGACTTTAACTATATTTTGAACTAATATCCTTAAAGGATGACTTACTGAATTACATCATTACGCCTTTAAAATAAAAATATAAATTTTACATTTTTTCAAGAATAAAAGACACCAACATATCTAATGAAAAATGATTTATCAGCATTTTTAGTAAGTTTATAAGATGATATTCCCATGAACTAATTTAGAGAGTTAAAGTGTATAAATTCTAAGGAAAATTATTCAGACTATGAGGAAGGGTACAGTATGGTTATTCTCTACTGACCTTATTTCCCTTAAATTTGGTAAGAATTAACCTTAACCCCAACTCCTTCCTCCTCCTTAATCTTGGCCATTCACTGGACAGAGAACTAATAATTATCTCACATGGATTTCAAAATATATCTTTTTTGTGTGTGTGGAGCTATGAGAAACAGGTAGAAGATGATCAGAAAAAGATACCCAGGGAAATAGTTGGCTCAGTTTGGCCCCAAAAGTCAATAAAATTTGAGCTTTAGATCTGAATTCAAATGATTCAGAGGTAGATTTTTCTCTCTAGCTTGACACAAATGTAATTTCTACGTGTGGGGTGGGGAGGAAGCTGTGTTTAATCACATTGTTGTCACAAAAATAATAAAGAGGATGTCTATAGGTGCAATTAAGAGCACCAGACTTAGAAGTCAATATCTGGATTTGATTATCATCTCTAGCAATTAATTATGCGATCTTGGAAAAATCTTTTCTCTCAGAAGTTTAGTTTTCCCATTTGTAAAATGTGGATATCAATACGTTATAGAATTTGTATGATAATTAAATGTGATAATACATATGGAGTAATTTGAACAGTGCCTGAACAATTTAAGCACTCAATAAATATTCGTTATTCCTAACAGTGTTCTTTGTAGCAAACAACAGAAACTAATTCCAGTTTACTCAAGCCAAAAAATAATTCAGTAAAAAGTCACTAAGTACTTCCAAGAATTGTCAGGAGAACTAGTTAGCTAGATCTAAGACAAGAAGGCATGAACATTGCCCAAACTGACCACAAAATGGTCCAGTGAGGACATACGCATGTCCTTGCCTCATTTGAGCCCTTCACACCACTCACATGCAACCTCTTGCACCAGGAACTCAGGAACTCATTAGGGCTAAAATCTTACTGTCACCACAGATGGCCTCCTGTGGTGTTGCTTCTACACATCGTTAACACCTGCTTGTATTGGCAGAATCCAGATCATGAACTGTATCAGTTAGAATCTAATCATGAGTCAGAAACCACACAATTTATTGAGAGTGCAGCTACCATAGGAAACTGCTGCCTGCGCGTGGCAAAGAAGCTTGTCAGAGGTCACAGCTAAGCTGGTTGCTAGGGGAAGCCAGAATGGATCGGGTAAGTGGCGGGTTTGAGCCAAGAGAATCCTATCTCCAGAAGCAGTCAAAGCTGCTGTTGTGTGGCGGGTGTCAGGTTTATAGAAGCAGCTGTGGGTTTCAGGAGGGTCCTGGACACCTGGAGAGGCTTAGAAGCCTCTGGTGGGGAGAGGGTGGCCTGGCAGTGCCTCTGGAGATCCTCGGAGGAAGCTACTGGACTCCTGCATCGAAAATAATAATGAGACCAAACCCCAGAGGAAATGCCTGCCTGCTAGTATCACTTGGTAGGTTAACTCTAGCACCCTTTGTTGACAAAGCTTAGCCTTCCAACAAACAGCTAGCAAAGGAGAGTGGGAGAATGTTCTTTCACAGGATAGGAACCAGAGCTGATATCAACAACACATAAGGCTACCTCATTGTTAAAGAGTAACCAAAGTCTCAGAAAGTAATTGTAATCAATGATATCTTCCGTATCACACTATTGGATGAAACACTTTAGATAAGGTATTGTGGTTATATAAATACTAGAGGCCCGGTGCATAAATTTGTGCACCAGTGGGGTCCCTTGGCCTGGCCTGCAGGATCAGGCCGAAACCGGTTCTCCTATATCCCCTGAGGGGTCCTGGATTGCAAGAGGGCACAGGCCAAGTCAAGGGATCCCACCAATGCACAATCAGAGCCAGAGAGGGATACAGGAGGTTGGTCAGCTGGGGAGGGACTGAAGGAGGGCTCCAGGGCATGTCCAACCCATCTAGCTCAGTCCTGATTGGCTGGACCCCAGACGCAAGC
>NW_006289390.1:231296-254259 GCF_000327345.1 Myotis davidii
GCAGACCGGCAGGCAGAGTGTTTATGGGCAATCAGGCAGGCAGGCAGGCAGGTGAGCCGTTAGGAGCCAGCAGTTCCAGATTGCAAGAGGGATGTCCAACTGCCGTTTTAGGCCTGATCCCTGTAAACCAGCAGTAGGACATTCTTCGAGGGGTCCCAGATTGGAGAGGGTGCAGGCTGGGCTGAGGAACACCACCTCCCCTGTGCACAAATTTCATGCATCGGGCCACTAGTACATAAATATATAGAAATGCAGTATCCATAAATATACAGAATATATAAATATATAAAAACACACAAAACACAAGTGAGAAGTCCACATATGTGATGCATTATGAAACTGAAGTTTATTTGCAAAAAAGACATTAATTGACTCCCACGTAATGTGAAATTTATGTATTCGTTGTATCTTTAAGAGTTTCTTGCTCTCATTTCTTGGTTCCCAATAACTTCTTTTCCTATACTGCTTGATCCCCTTACCTCTACTCCAGCAGCGTTTGATATTAATGGCCCCCTCTTTGTGTTTTCTTTTTCTGTTGAATGAAATGGTATCACAATGTACTTGTTTTCACCTTATTCTCATACCTTCTCTGCCAAGGCTACTCTGCTAGTGTCACTCTATGTTTTCCCTAAATGTTTGTTTCTGCACTTCTAAGCTTATTTTTTATAAATCTAAAATCTCTGCACCACGCTATAGATGTATATACCAGACTGCTTAATTGGCATTTTTTCTGCAAGTATCTCTAACTCAATATATACAAACTGGGCCCTCTAAACCTCATATGCTTATTTCACCTTAGCAAATGGTGAACACACCAGTGAGCATTTAACCAGTGGCTTTAGTAAGCGACTAAAATGTGAGTTTTGCCTAATGCTAATGTGTAATTAATCATCAAAACCTATTAATTTACTTGTCAAATATGCCTTGAGTCCATGTATTTATCATCTTCACAGGCCCTGAATTCTAAGCTATCAATAGTTTTTGCTGGGCTACTACAATACTGGATGTCAAGTCTCCAGGATCCATTACTACTTTTTAAATTAATTTTCCACACAGCAGCTAGCATTATAAAAACACAAATCAGATTACTTTACTCTCCTGCTTCAGAATAGGAGAATGGCTTCCCATTGTTCTTAGGATAAAAGCCCACAATCCACAATGTTCTCTCTTTTTTTTTTGTAATCATTTTTAAAATTTTTCAATTACAGTTGACATACAATATTATGTTCATTTTAGGCATACACCTGAGTGATAAGACATTATATAACTTATTAATGAATGTCTTGGCTCCCTGCAAAGAACCATGCACTCAATCCTGTGGAATTCTACCTTCCTAAGTCCTGGGATGACTTCCCAAAGTAACATAACTCAATGAGAAGGGTAGTTGAGCCTCATCTAGAACAAAATCTTAACACAGATTCTTTGTCCTGCTCTCTTCTGCCCAGAGCTCCCTGAAACACCTCCACTCCACAAATTGTTCCATTCTCCTTTGCCCTGCACATGATTGTGTGGGCCGCTTGGGTAGTAAGTCATTATAGGAATCCTTTTTGTTCTCTTTCAAAAATGAAGACAACCTTTCAAGAGGCTTATTTTGGTCCCTGCTCACTTCTCTGACAAGAGAAGCATAGATATGCACTCGCCAGAGAGAGAGAGACAGAAGTCTGACCAGGCAACCACAAGCCCTCTGTGTGCACCCTACCCATCGGGGTGATTTGCTTGATAGATCCTTGGTTTTCATCACTGAATATTTCTTGCCAATCCCTTCTGGCCTACATTCCTGTTGAGAAATTATTTGATGGTCTAATGAGAGTTCCCTCGTGGGTAACTAACTGCTTTTCTCTTGCTGCTTTTAAGATTCTATCTTTGTCTTTCACCTTTTGCATTTTAATTATGTGTCTTGGTATGGGCCTAAAAAAGAATCATTTTGTTTGAGACTCCCTGTGCTTCCTGGACTTGTATATCTATTTCCTTTACCAGGTTAGGGAAATTTTCTATCATTATTTTTTCACATAGGTTTTCAATGTCATCCTTTCCATACCCCAATGATGTGAATGTTGGTATACTTGAAGTTGCCCCAGAGGCTCCTTGCACGTTTTGAACTCCACATCTAGTAGATTGGTTATCTCCATTTTGTTCAGTTCTTTTTCTAAAGTTTTATTTTATTTTATTTGAGACATATGAGGCAGGGTTCTGCTAGTGCCATGCAAGGGCTACTTAATGAGAATTACAGGGCAAACCAGAGCCAGATGCTGCTTGTTTAAGAGATTTTAGAAAAGTCTGAAACAGGAGAAAAAACAGGTCATTGATATGGAAAATCCACTGGAAAGGTTTGGATCTCATGGAATCGTCAGGGTGGAGCAAACAGTAATAGCCATGTCAAGGAGACACAGATATGGTGCCTGCCTGCTCTGTGGGGAAAGGGCTCAGCAAAAGAGCAATGGCCTCTGCCAGCACTTCTGCCTGGAAGAAAGCTGCTCCTCCATTCTCACCCTGATGCCAAGCAAGTCTGTTCCTCTCTATATGTTCCCAGCACCTTTTGAGCTGCTGCTCCAGTGCTAGAGGTCAGAGCAAGCGAATCTGAGTAAGTTCATGAATGGACCCTTTATAGGAGGGTCCAGAAGCCATCTGTCTCACTCAGCCACAGTCCCCACTGGTTTTTACAGCCAGAAGTTATGAGGACTTCTCTCCCTGGCACTGGAACCCTAGACTTGGGGGCTTGGTGTTGGTCTGTGGCCACTCATTCCTCAGGGGGGACCTCAGCAGCCAATATATTCCCCCTCCCAAATTTTTATTCTGCACACCTGGGAGTCCAGCCCATTCTGTATCTCTTCCCCTCCTACCTTCTCAAGGTGGCTTCTTCATATTCCTAGTTAGGAATTCTGTTCAGCTGGATTTCAGGTGGTTCTGGATGATGGTTGTTCTGTAGCTTAATTGTAATTTTGTGAGAGGTTCCAAGTACTTATGTCGCCACCTTGAACAGAAGTCTTGTCCACACTGCTCTTTACCCTCTTCCCGAAGACCTGTATCTGTACTTCTTCTCCAGCCTTATCATTCAACATGTCCCCTCCTTCTCCAGGCAAGAATCAAAACAGTACTTCAATTTTTATAGCTTTTGGTAATTTTCAATTGTTATATCTGAAATGGTATTTCCCCACTTTGTGACAAGCACTCTCTTAGTTAACACTCAGATTAAATATGTATGTTTATAGCATCCTCACTTCTCTCTCTTCTTTTATAAGCACTTATTCCACTTGTTGATCAGCATAGGGGGGTTCTCTCTCTATTCTCCTATTACATCTGTATTTATACCAGTTGATTTTAATCCTATCCATTCTATTCCAAAGATTAGGGTGTTTGTTATCTCCATTCCAAGGTCACTACTCTATTGTTCTGTTAAGCTACAAGGAAGTAACTGAAGGAGATTATTCTAAGTAAAGATTATGTAGTTTAAGCGTGATTGCTCATAGTTAAAGTGATTAATTACCCGCCTGGCACTTAGTTAAGGGGTTTTATTCCTTTCCTTAGTCCTGTTAATCTCTAACTCCAGGAAAAAATCCCCACCTGGGGAAACAACCTTTCTCAGAGAGGTGACACCTTGGTTAAAACACATAGCGCTACGAAGGGGGGCAAACATATTAAGAACAGTATGCCATATACACTAGGTCCCTTGAAACATATGCTGTGCAGATGTTTCTTCCCTGCAGCAACTGTGTCAAGCAGCAAGGATGGACTTGCTTCTGGCAAGTTCCCCCTTTTTTATTTTTTAAATGATAGCGTGTGTAAATCAGCGGCCACCTCTGTGATTGGGTTGTTTAAGACTCGGAAGACCTGTTTGTGACTTTGCCAACAGGTCAGTCCGAGGTTTAACCCTATATCGGCTCCCCACAACTTGTTGCCATTTTTTTTTCAATATAATAGTAGGAATCACATATGAAATCTTAATTTTGTGTCCCCCAGTATCTAGAACATTGACCTAATTCAGAGTAGATGCTCAATATTACTTGAATGTCCCAATGAAATTAAATACTCTTAAAGTTCTAATTTTGCATATTATCAAAATTAATGAATATATTAACTTATTTACCTATTTTTATTGCCTCAATCTCTAAAAGAGTACCTTAACATAATATGCAAATCAGAAATTATATGGGGAATTGATATATAGCTATTTTAAACACAAATTATTATTTAAAATAATTAGCTTTTAGATGAAATCCTATAAACTTTACCCCATGGCATCTGTGAGCATTAAGATGAGAGAGAGAGAGAGAGAGAGAGAGAGAGAGAGAGAGAGAGAGAAGAGATCAAGTATAAAAACAAAAATCTGCCTAAAGACTCTATATAGTAGAGCATGGCTTATAGGTCTGTCTGCCTATAAGTGAATAGAAGAAATAAACAACTCATTTGTCTTCAGCAGCAGAAGAAAAATAATAGTTTATATAGCATAAAGCAATACTGATTTAATATGAGTAATTAAAATGTGCTTAGAACACCCTGGCCAAAGTGGCTCAGTTGGTTGGAGTGTCCTATCTATCATATGCCAAAAGGTTGCGGGTTCAATTCTCTGTCAGGGAACATATGGAAGGCAACCTATTGATGTTTCACTCTCACACTGATGTTTTCTCTCTCTCATCTCCCTTTCTCTGCCTAAAATCAGTAAGGATATCCTCAGGTGATGATTTTTTACAATGTGCTTAGATTCAAAATGAAAATCTACAGAAGTACTTGTTATGCTCTCTGAGCTCAACAATTTCATCAAATATAGTTTACATAATACCAGGACACAGAATAGTGTACACCTTCCTTGCTCACAGATCTCCCTGCTCTACACTCTATAAGTTTTACATATAGCTTCCTTGCTCACAGATCTCCTCCCTGCTCTACACTCTATAAGTTTTACATATATATGACTTTATAAGTTGGATTTTGCTATTGTTCCCCTCATTTGAATGGTCTTTATAATCTCTAATTTTTGGCTAATCTAAGGATGTCTGCTTTACTTTGTTCATGTCTAAAGGCCTTAGGCAAGTAACTTTATACCTTAGGGATTCACTGTCCTCCTCTGTTCAGGACATGGTCCATCCGCATGATCTCTAAGGTCTCTTTGAGCCACACAACTTCATAATCCAGAAAAGATATTATCTCCTTGGCACAGAAAAGATGCACACTTAAATATTGATACATACTTTTCAGTACTGACAATAAACAGCTCAAAGTGAAGAGCAGCAGGTTAAAATGAAGACTGAAAATTTAATTTGGCAATATAGCATCAAACCTAAATGAACAGACAGCTGCAATAGTTTCAGAAAACGCCCAGGAAGTTAATGGTCAGGAGGCTGCAGAGTCATACTGAAAGAAGACTCATTAATTCTAGACCATTCTTTTAAAAAGTTGGATATGTTAGAAAACAATTATATTTGAAATGTTCAGATTACTCAAAAAAGTGAATTAGTGTTACTATATGATTGCTGAAATCTATTTCTTTCAAAGCATGCCAAATAATTAAGTTGTTGAGAAAAATTTTAGAATCTCACCATATAATATATAGTGTAATACACATCTGTTAATCTCTTCAACATGTGACATAAATTATTATATATAATGAAAATTTATATTGAATAATTTCTTTTTCTTTGGATAGAATGAATAAATGTCATTTTAATTGTTAAGTAACAGATACACATAAATTTCAAGTTTTTTCAAAAGATTTTGTTTTAATATAAAAGTCTGATTTTTTTGGTCATTAAGGGTTTTTAACTATTCTAAAAAAAATATTAGGAAAAATGCTATTTTAGTGTAAAAGCAAGGAAATATATACTTCAAGTTTAATGCTTTTAAAGGATTCTGATTATAGTGATTACTAGACCAAGGCATAGTCTATTATAATTTCTCAAAACTGAAAAGCATTTTCTATTTTCATCACACTCAGATGCACACACAGATGTAGTCAGAGCAAATTATTAATAGTATTCTTTGAAAAATGAATCATGGTTTAATATCATAGGGAATGAAATAGCATTTTTATTAGACATCATTCTGTTCTATAATACCCTAATAATTGAGAGAAAAAGTAAAAGGCTTTATAAATCAGAGTTTATTTAACTCGTAAATGTCTGGTAATGATTCTGAGAATTCAAAAACCTTAAAATTATAACTTTGACAAAGTAACTAGAGTGGCTCATCATTTCTATATTGTATTTTCCATCCTAATGTACAGCCCAGATGTTTGACAATTATTCTTGAAATTTGAATCTAGAGAAAATAATATAACACAGCACACAATTAAACCAGCTATTTTAGTAACATCTGGCTACTGGTTCTAATATTATAATTTAGAATGGAAAAAAATCTTTTACTATCTGTATGTGTGGAGAAACTGCAAATTTTTAATATTTCCATCTAGTCATGGTTACCTATAAATTCTCTATCAGGATTTTGTGCAGGATGTTTTAGAGGACACAATTACACACACACACACACACACACACACACACTTGAAACGCTAGATACTGCAGGCTTATTTGTCTGAGTTATATATGTGTTTATCCTTTCTAAATTGAGAGCTAAAACTTAGTTTGCTTTAAGAAGCGGCTTTTTAAATAAGAAACCCATAGTTCATAATTCTGTAAGAACTACTTCTGTTTCCATGAAGTGTAAGTATTCTTACAGTGCCTCCTCCAGTAGCAATAAGGGTGTAAAGGCCAATATCCCTTCAACAGAGCAGGGTGGAGAAGTGCTCAGCCAGTGACTTTCTTTTCAAGTGGGAGAGTAGAATGAGCATGACCTTTAGAATCATGTTGGGTTAAAAATTGCTCTTTCCCCACTTAAATGTATCAACTTGTAGAGGTTATATAACTTCACCAAATTTTGTTTTTCTTTTTAAAGAAAAAGGAAAATAATACCTACCTTGTAGGGCTATTGGAACAAGATAATAAAAATAAAATGACTGTTAGAGAGCCTGACACATAGTAGGTATTTAGTACTTGTTGTTTTCCTCCCTTCCCCTTTCCTAGAGTCAGGCCATCCTAATGGCTCCCTCATTCTGGCTACTGGCTCTAAAATTATATTTTAGAATGGAAAAAAATATTCTAGTATCTCATTTTATGTGTGGAGAAGCTATGCAAATGTTTAGTATTTCCATCTAGTCAGGTTATCTGTAAATTATCAGGATTTTGTGCAGTGTGTTTTAGAGGACACAATTATACACACACACACACACACACACACACACATGAAACACTGGATACTGCAATCTTATTGGTCTGGATTATATGTGTGTTTATCCTTATTTTTGTCTGAGTTATATGTGAATAGCACTTCCGTTATTCAGGAAGCCTAATTGGAGCATGTGTAGTCCTTAGCCTGTAGCACTGAGCAGACTATCCCATTAAAAGTATGTACATTGTGAATTCCAAACAAGTAGCACGTAAATTAACTTTCATAAAATTGTACCATATTAAATATAATGAGGCATTATTGTATTTTGTAAAAACACAATTTTACATGTTAGATTTGCTTCAAATGGCTGCACATTTTATTCAAAAGATTAGTTAGGCCAAATATCTTCACGAATCTCAAATACCTTTCATGCATGAAGTCCTCTTTGCCTCCATTCATTCAGTTATTCATTTAAAAAATATTTGTTGAGCCCTGGCCAGGTAGCTCAGTTGGTTAGTGCGTCCTCCTAATTTGCCACAGTTTGAGGCTCAGTCTCCAGTCAGGGCACATATAAGAAGCAATCAATGAATGCATAAACAAGTGGAGCAAAAATCAACTTTCTATCTCTCTCTCTCTCTTCCTGTCTCTCTCAAATCAATATGTAAAATTTAAAAAAATATACGTATTGACTATCAACTCTGTGCCAAGCATTAGGCTGGATGCTGGAAAAAATTTGATGATTAAAGCTTCAATCTCCAGTCAGGGCACATATAACAAGCAATCAATGAATGCATAAACAAGTGGAGCAAAAATCAACTTTCTATCTCTCTCTCTCTCTTCCTGTCTCTCTCAAATCAATATGTAAAATTTAAAAAAATATACGTATTGACTATCAACTCTGTGCCAAGCATTAGGCTGGATGCTGGAAAAAATTTGATGATTAAAGCAATCAGAGTCCTTGCTGTCTCAGACACGCCTGGTAGTACTGACAGACATTAAACAAATGTCACAGGTTCTAGATCCAAAATCAATGATGACACTTCAGTTATTCAGGAAGCCTAATATTCATGAGAACAGTTGTTTTAAAACTCTCTCAGATAGCTGCCAAATATTATTCCATTCCATTTTTAATTGATGTTATCCACTTTCACGATGTATTTAAGTGCTTTCCAGAAAGACAGCTGTGTCTACTTTAATGAAGAAAAGCTTTCAACAGATTTAGACCCTTGAAAATGTGTTTCTCTAGCATAAAAAGAATCCTACTGCAATTATGCAATGCAGTTATATAGTATATAAAATATAGATGCTGAGTTGAATGTTTCCATTAAGGCCACAAAGAAAAAACTATATTCCAGTCCTTGGGTGCTAAACAGTAGTCCCTTGGTGCCTCTCCCTCTGCGCTGCCCTTCATGATTGGCGTTGACAGGTAAAGAAGCAAACACTCGCCTGTTACTATGTAGGTGCTTTTAGAATTGGTTTCTTCTCCTCTCACCTCCCTTCCTTCTAAAGCAGTGGTTCTCAACCTTGGCTGCACATTAGAATCACCTGGGAATCTCTTTAAAATCCTGATTTCTGGGCCTCATCCTCCGGAAATTCTGCTTCTTTGTTATGGGGTGGGGCCACAACATTCGTAACAAAGAAACAGAATTTCCGGAGGATGGGGCCCAGAAATCAGGATTTTAAAGAGATTCCCAGGTGATTCTGATGTGCAGCCAAGGTTGAGAACCACTGTAAAAGGCGCACTTGTTGGAGCCCTTATGCTTATAGATTAGCATTCTTTATAAAAGAAGGATCTGATCTGTGCAGCCCCCAAATGCCTGCCAGGGAAGCCAACTTTACATTGAAAGGCATTTTGCCCATTGTGCTGTGTATTGAAAATAGCCTCTGCTTATTCCTTTTTCAGCCTTGGAAGCAAAATGAGCCATGTGTTTCCATTATGACGGCCTGACTCCGGAAAGAAATGTGCAAACAAGCCTGTATATTTTTTACTGAGCTCTCAATTAGTTTAATTGAGAATTGCAATGTGCTCTCGAGCTGAGATGTCATAAAACTGAAGTGAAGCATGTGCAGGGCTGTGCAAGTGCAGCCCGCAATTATGGCTCCCTGTGGTCTGCACGGGCATTGTCCAGAGCTGCTTCAGAGAAGACATCCGAGAGAGCAAGAGTACTTATTTGTGACATAATTAAGGTGAAATATTTGTATGTCATTTGCATTTCAACTTGTCATTTATGGTGATTAGCTTCAGTGACTTTATCTCCTATAGCTAACCACCCTGTAGAAGTCTAAGAAAATTAACTTTTACCTATTAAGAACCTATGATAACACCTTAAGGTCATAAATCAATGCATTCCGGACTCAGCATGATCTATCCACCATCTGATTGAGCCTTGTCAGATCTAAATATGAGGAGCTTATCATTTTAACATCAAACAATCAGAGAAAGAAGGAAGATGATAAACTAATACTTACTGACTTTGTAAAGATTTCCAATAAACTGCTAGTGTATTCAGAAAAAATATTTTAAAATCCAGAGGGGTGAGAAGATTTCTTTTAGAAGAAATATATATGGCAAGATTCTGAAAATTAACAGGTAGAAATTAGGTAAATACAGGACCAGGGGTTGTGCAGCGGGAGGCTGTGTGGTGGGAGGCTATGCGGTGGGAGGCTGTGGAGTGGGAGGCTGTGCAGTGAAAAGCTGTGCGGTGGGAGGCTGTGCGGTGGGAGGCTGTGCGGTGGGAGGCTGTGTGGTGGGAGGCTGTGTGGTGGAAGGCAGTGCAGTGAAAAGCTGTGCAGTGAAAAGCTGTGCAGTGGGAGACTGTGCAGTGAGAACCTGTGCAGTGGGAGGTTGGCAGACAGAGGCTGTGCAGTGAGAGCCTGTGCAGTGGGAGGTTGGGCAGACAGAGGCTGTGCAGTGAGAGCCTGTGCAGTGGGAGTTGGGCAGACAGAGGCTGTGCAGTGAGAGCCTGTGCAGTGGGAGTTGGGCAGACAGAGGCTGTGCAGTGAGAGCCTGTGCAGTGGGAGTTGGGCAGACAGAGGCTGTGCAGTGAGAGCCTGTGCAGTGGGAGTTGGGCAGACAGAGGCTGTGCAGTGAGAGCCTGTGCAGTGGGAGTTGGGCAGACAGAGGCTGTGCAGTGAGAGCCTGTGCAGTGGGAGTTGGGCAGACAGAGGCTGTGCAGTGAGAGCCTGTGCAGTGGGAGTTGGGCAGACAGAGGCTGTGCAGTGAGAGCCTGTGCAGTGGGAGTTGGGCAGACAGAGGCTGTGCAGTGAGAGCCTGTGCAGTGGGAGTTGGGCAGACAGAGGCTGTGCAGTGAGAGCCTGTGCAGTGGGAGTTGGGCAGACAGAGGCTGTGCAGTGAGAGCCTGTGCAGTGGGAGGCTGTGCAGTGGGAGGCTGTGCAGTGGGAGGTTGGGCAAAGGCTGGAAGACTGAATTAGTATTTCACATGTAGTTGCAAACTCTATGCTGCTGGATAAACTCATAGTTTCATCATATTAAAAGCTAATGGTCAGTTTGTGCATGGTTGAAAGGGGAGGGAGAATACATATAGAGACCAAAAGGAATTGCCTAGAGTCCAGGGGTGGGCAAACTTTTTGACTCGAGGGCCACAATGGGTTCTTAAACTGGACCGGAGGGCCGGAACAAAAGCATGGATGGAGTGTTTGTGTGAACTAATATAAATTCAAAGTAAACATCATTACATAAAAGGGTACGGTCTTTTTTTTTTTTAGTTTTATTCATTTCAAATGGGCCAGATCCAGCCCGCGGGCCGTAGTTTGCCCATAGCTGGTAGATGCTAGGAAGAAATGAAAACTTTTAACTGCCAGAGTAAACTCAGCAACCCAAAAGTAGAATTTTGCAGCTTTCAGCCACTAATTCCACACTCTCCCAGTCTCTTCTAATTTATTTTACAAGAAACTGTAATTTCATTCACTGAATGAATGCTAATTGAGCATTTTTCTTATGCCAAATTTAGAGCCTGAGAATACATCAGGGAACAAGATTAGATACCAATAAAATGTGGTTTTTATTATTGACATAATATTAAATTGGGAAGGGATTGGAGAAATTTGAGTATGTTAATAAGTTGAGGGAATGTAGCCAGTAAAGAGGGAAAGAAGGCATACTAACTAAAGAAGGCCCCTCAGAAAGAGATAATGAATGGGGTCAAGGACAGATATAAAGTTGGCCTTGAATGAGATGTACAGATGTGTGCAGGGTAGCTCATTCCATAATTGTCCACTCTCTTTTGACTTTTCTGTACAAACCTATACACTCTGCATTTTCTAGGAGCCTCTCTCTCTCTCTCTCTCTCTCTCACACACACACACCCTCCCACACACACACACGAACACATACACACCCCACATACAAACTCATTGGGTTGCTTGGCAGAGTAAATGCAAAATCCCTTTGGAGAAGTATTTCTCTAAAACAGGTTTCTCTAAATTCTCACAGGTAGACTTTGCTAAAATGTGCTCACAATTCAAAATTATAAAACAAATATGTTGATAATCCACCTTGAGCAAGAATTGCAACATACACAAAGGAGTGTTAGATTATCAAGGATTTCAGATAATGAAAATGTCCAATAGAGGCTATGATATTTTAAAATTACTAAACCCATACGAACTACAATATTGGACAGTAATAGTATGGAGGGCATTTTCTGCAGTTAAAATGCTTAAATGTCCTCGTATTATTCTGATGGAGTGTGGAGATAATTATTAAATTTAGAATATTATGACTAAGATGGGGGATACGAGACGCACCCTTATGTCCTTCCACAATGAACAGCAATTAGACAGTTATTCACACACAAAATAGCTGTGGGAGAACTCAGGAGTTTCCTAACAAAGTTTCAGGAACACATAGAGGAAAAAAACAAAAAACAGCAAAACTGAGAATAACCCGACAAACAGGGTAGGACGGAAAGTTCCATTTTGCCTGCATTATCCGATATCCCAGGCCAGCACTGTTCAGTGCCAAGAGGGAGCCCTTAGCCCAACACAGTTCTCTGGTCTTGGAAAAGGAGAGCAGGGTGAGTGACCAGCTTCCCCAGCCTGTTGGGGAACCACCTGAAGGGCCCCTTTCAGTTTCACCCCACCAGAGACCAGCAAAGCGGAGCCATCTAGAGACCGCCAGGAAGAAGTCAGAAGGAAAGGGTGCACAGCGGTGGTCACCAACGTGGGGCTCACGCCCCACAGGGGGGCAATTTGATTTTTAAGGAGGGCAATTCCAGAATGAGTTATAACAGTGAAATTTTTTGCATTTCTTATGGCTGTAGGGGCCTCAGGCACAGTATATACATATATATTGTGACATATTTATGCATTTCAGTTGTCTATTACATGTTTTGAAACTTTATTTGCTATTTTTTCATATCACTTCATACTATTATTATTTTTTAATAATTTCTTGGTGATTTCTTCCTCAGTACTTCAACTGTCCTTTCATTCTTTTATTTTTCTATTTCATGGATGCCATTTCCTTTGAAGCTTGTTGAGACCAAGTTAATGACCTTTTAGGCTTCCTCCACGTGAATAGGAGTTCACTTTTTGAATAATAAGAATTATATGTCATGTGGGGGGGGGCATCAGGATTTTAGAGATGCTTAAGTGAGACATGGCCAAAAAAAGGGTGGGAACCACTGGTCTACAGTATCAGTCATGCATGGGAGTGACCTTGTCCCAGTAGCTTGATTGTCAGAGAAGCCCAGTAGGTTTCACTGCTGAAAACCCCAACAGTCCTTAGTTAGCAATACTATATTACATACTTGAAAGTTGCTCAGAATGTAAATCTTAAATATTCTCATCACCACAACAAAAAAATGGTAATTATGTGAGGTGATGAATGTACTAACTAACCTTATTGTGGGAATCAGTTCACAATATATACATCAAGTCATCATGTTGTACACCGTAAACTTACACAATGCTATAGGTCAATCATAATTCAATCAACATGGAAAAATTATAAATGAATAACAAGTGAATATATAAAAACCAAGGGCAGCAAGAATAAATTGAAGAATTAACATAATAAATATAACTTTCAAAACAGTAGAGAAAAGAAGAATTTTAAAAACTTATTTAGCCCAATAAATATTATTGAGAGATATAAATTAGTACATAATTGTGGAATAAATTTATTAATATTTACCAAAACCCTTCAAAAAGATTTTTTTAAAAAAGATTCATATACTTTACTTTATAATTTCACTTCTAGCAGCTTACCTTAATGAATAATCAGAGATGGTTGTCATGAAAGCTTTAGTTATAATAGCAAAAAAGAAAAAAGAAAAACAAAACAACAATTCAAATATTTAATATTAAGAATTTAAAAAAAAACAGTGGCACAAAAATAAAGCAACATTCCTTAAAAGTGTATCTATAAAATATTTATTGAATCCTTACCATGCGTAGGCATACCCCTAAGTACTGGATACAAAGATCATCCTGGTTATTTATTGCTACTAGAGGCCCAGTGGGGTTTGGCCAGCCCACCCCAATCAGGGTGGGGAGGCAGTCGGGGGCAAGGCCAGCTAGGGGGAGGAGCCGGGGGTGATTGACAGGCCAGCCCTGCCCCCTTGTCGAACTCCTGGTCTAGGGGACAATTTTCATATTAGCCTTTTATTATATAGGAATTAGTTCATTTGACTGTCAATCTGGAGCTTAGCTGATGCTGAGGGATAGGAATATTGGTTCCTTTCTATGTGGGCCTCTTCACGTCACATGGTCTTCCTCACAGCATGGTAGCTGGGTAAAAAAAAAAAAATCTGTCTCAACAGAGAGGCAGCCATAGCCTCAGAAGTCACATAGAGTCACGTCTGTCACACTTTAATCACTGAGGCAATCACTGAAGCCAGCCCGTGTTCACGTTGGAAGATCAGACTCCAGCTCTGAATAGGAAAGTATCAAAGTTCTGGAATACAGTGTGAGAGAGAGAAAATACAGCTGTACTAAAATTCACAGTGGGTTGGAAGTGATGAACTTAGATACATAGATCTGGAGTTCAAGAGAAAGGTTTGAAGTAAATGGTACAGTTTGGGGGATCATGATTACATAGGCGGTAATTAGAGCCCCAGGGTTGGCCATTTTCAGTGGAATTGCATTTAAAGTAAAGAGGGGAGTTTTAAGGCTTACCACCTTTAAAGGAGCAGAGGGAAAGAATATTCAAAGACACTAAGAAATATCTAGAGAGACTGAATGAAGACGAGAGCATGGTGGTAAGAAAGCAAGAGAAGGAAGCATCTGAGGGAAGTGCCCAAAGTGTCAAAGACAGGAAAGGGTTCCAGTAAGATAGGAGCTAAACTGTAAGATTTAGGTTGTACTTGGTCATTTGCAAAATTGATGAGGGTGGTTTTGGTGGCTGGGAAGTAGAGCAGTCAGATGACTTTGAAACAGTGTAAGTGAAAGACTCCTTTAGTGACTGGGAAGGGGTAAAAAGAGGTAGGAAGCATAGGGTCGAGAAAGTTCTGTGTTTCATAAAACAAGAAGGAGTTCAGCTTGTTTGAAAGCATTTTGGGAATGCATTTAGGGAAGAGGAAAGTTGAAAATACAGGAGAAAGGAAAGGGCCCGGGGTGAAGCACTGGCCTGCGTCCTTCCTCTCCTGCTTTGGTGGCCGTGTCAGACTCAGCACTTTGCTCTAATGCGCACAACTTGAGACACTGAGCTAAGACAATGCCATTCGATTTGTATGTGACATGGGGTGATAAACTGTCACTAACTGCATAACAATTTCACTGGTTTGGCATCTGGAATGTAGAATCTGGGATGAAACCGGGTGACTACTTGATGAGAAGACATAGTTAATTCATTGACACCATCAAGTAAAGATGAATGGCTTATGACCATGTGTTTATATTATATGTTTAGTTACACAATGCAGGACCCAAGTGATTTCATTAGTAAAGCAGAATACAGAATATGCAATGAAACTTGGTTAGTGTTTATTTTTCAAACCATGTATCTACCTAATAGGATTGCAACTATTTAGTGACTCAGTGTTCTCTTGCTTATTTTATTTAGCCATCTATATAAGATTCGGTTTGCTCCCTTTTATGTATTCTGAACACATTGATATTCAGTTTAGCTTACTCTAATTAGTTGATGTATGCATATATAGTTTAAGTTCCATTGTTTGCATAATTATTTGTATGACAAACATCAATAGATGTCATCAGACATAACTAAGTAAATTTTGACTTGATGCAAAGCTAGATGGTAATACTAAATATGGAAATAATTATATTTTAAAATTTAATCTATTGGACTAAATAAAATAGTTTCCAGGATAGCACACTGAGATAATAACTTTGAGCATTTGACTGACAATGCATTCACACACATAGGAAACCCAATAATCCTCAGATGCCATGCATATAATCTAGGTAAAATAGCCCAAGAAAAAGTTTAATAGAATAATATTAACATTTCTGGACATTTGCAAAGTGAAAAGTTGAGTGACATGATGCAGCCAGAAGCAAAGTATTAATCTAATATTTAGTACAGTTTCAAAATTAGTTTATTAAAGGCAAAATAACAGATGGCTATGAAAAGGAGAAGAGATACATATTTATGATGATGCTTATGAATGAAAGTAGATAGAATATGTTTAAATATCAAAAACATTAAGTTTGGTCAGTATCAAACACAATAAATTAAAATAAGTTAAATAGTCCAGCGAGCACCAAAGTAGTGGAAAGTCATAATGAAGTCTGAAAACAGTATAATAGGAACAAACAGTAGAGGGATTTTGTGCAGGATACATTGTTTCTGACCTTTTTTCCGAAGTGTAGTATTTTTTGCACATAAAATTTTATGTTTGCTCAATATTTGAAATACATAAAATTGGAAGGGGTCCAGGCTTGCCCACCCACCCACTTCTCACCAAAGGTTCTCATGCAAAGCTATGCAAGTCCCCCTAGAGAATTTGTGGAGTTCCTAAAAACTCACTGTTTGGAAACCAATATTTGACAAAGGTAAGTCCCAAAACAGAAGGGATTATGCAACTGCTCATTACATGCATGAATAACTTAAAGTACATGACTTGTAAATCCTGCATGTTTACATTTTCTTGAAAATGTAATAAAATCTGTGTGTAATTTTAGCACCAAATAGAAAGTCAGCATCTTAGATATGATTTCTAAAGCTCTTCAACTTTATTTTTTTCAGTAAAGTAAAATAAAAATTAATTGAAGTAGATTATTTGCAATGTAAAGATTGAAAGCGAACCCTCAATATCCATGAAAAAATCAAGAGAACAGAAAAAATATGACAACACAAAGGAGTACCTCCAGGTTATGCTAAATGTGCAGCACTTACAGAAATACATCCAAATTCTTGATGAAACATTCACAAGGTTATGGTCTGATCCAGCAGCTTAATTAATCAGGTCATTTAAGGTATAAAAGTAAATTCAGTTGAAACCCAAAATGTTACAAAATAATGTTTTTTATATCTTGCAAGAAAATGACAGTCAGTCATTGTGCCAGGACTAACTTTCCAGGTTGGTCAATCTATTCAGGTGATCGAATCCTAGTTCCTGGGTGAGCCTAGAACATTTACGGTATCTCTCAGAGCACATCATCTAAAGAAGACCAACAGCGTTCATTTGCTGTAATTGCTACCTTCTTATGTACAATTACATTGCTTAAACTCTATTCTCAATTTCAAGAGATACAATAAACAAGAACAAAAGAAACACCTCCATGTTTTATTAACTTTTCCTATTTAATTATGCTTCATAATTTCCAAAAACTCAAATATTGTGGAATATAGATATAAATGTTAGTAGGCAAATTAGTTTTCTAAGAGCCTATTATTACTTTAACAAAGCAAAATCTAATTTCTTTGTATCACTATGAACTACTGCTAAGATAAATACATCTAGATTATCCATACTCTGGGTTTCTTAATGAGCGTAGCAATTACAATCAGTAACCAAAATCAGAAAACAGAAAAATTTTTATAAAGCTTATTTAGCTTTAACCAGCTAAATAAGCCAAGGCGAGATAGGACCTTTAGCCATGTGATAAACTAGAAGAATTTGAAATTCAAGAAGTCTCAATGTATTTATAAACTAGAGGCCCAATGCACAAAATTTGTGCAAGGACCTTGACCCCGGCCCCTGCCCGCTGCCGCCACTGTGGCCCCAACCCACTGCGGCTTTGTCTGGAAGGAAGGATGTCTGGAAGGATGTCCAGTCTAATTAGCACATTACCCTTTTATTATTATAGATGAGGAATGGGGAAAAAAGTTTTGTCCTCATTTTGTTGTTTTTTCCTTTTTCTACATTTGCACTCAAAGAAAAAGTCACCCAAGTTTGAACTAGAAATCAGTCATGTCAATAAAGTGATCAAAATATGATGGGGCAAGAATCTCCAGGACAATTTTCTTCTCTTTATAAATTTGCCCCATTGTCTTTGCAACAACTCGGGGGATGGAAAGAAAGGCAAGGTGAGCCTGGGCACCTGCTTACCTCGGAGTCTCTTCTTTCAGGAGAACAACGTTCTTCTGGGTGTGGAATGAACTGTCTTTGCATGTGGCCTACCTACAAGCTGCACAAGTTGGCACAATTCTGCTAAGCATCTTGCATACCCCAACAATGACTTTCCAGACTGAATAATTTTTTATTTTCAAGCAAGATTCAAGAGAACTCTAAGGTTGTGATAAAAAATGAAACTGCCACTGCAAAAAAAAAATTAATAATTTAGGCCGAGTAACAAGTGCAGTCCAATTCAAACTAGACAAGATAAGCATATGGCTTACAACGGATGGCACTCTGGTTATTTAAATGTTCCTCTAAATATACTTAAACATTTTCAAAGTATGATATTATATTTTTACATGTAAGAGAAACATATGGAGAAAAATTTAGATTTTTTTCACACTGAGAGTCTCTCACTTAGGATTTGCCGCCTTATCCTGGAATACCATAGATTACATCATTTTAGTTAAACTTCCCTTTAATTTAAATCAGCTTCTTGGGAAAGGAAGCATATAGCTCCAAGTTATCTCACTCAATGCAGGATTTTGATTACAAGTTCAAGAATTCATTAATTGATTGTACAATTGATGACACACTTCACTTGTAACCTTTTCTTATATTCCTGAATGCCAGTAATTCAGAGATTTCTTTTTCATTTCATCAACTGTAGATGTGGAAGTTAAAAATTTTAGAGTGTACTAATGGTTTGTATTCTTTTTTTTTTCTTTCGTTTCAGTCTGTTCCCAGTATTCTAGAGGAGTATTTGCCATTTTTGGACTCTATGATAAGAGGTCAGTACACACCTTGACCTCATTCTGCAGCGCCTTACACATCTCCCTCATCACACCAAGTTTCCCTACCGAGGGGGAGAGCCAGTTTGTGTTGCAGCTGAGACCTTCCTTGCGAGGAGCACTCTTAAGTCTGCTGGATCACTATGAATGGAATTGTTTTGTCTTCCTGTATGACACAGACAGGGGTAAGTCACGATTCCATATCTACATAAATAGAACTCTCATTTCAACCTGAAATGACCTTGTATACCTGTGTGATTTAGCAAAATATTTTAATCTCTAATATGGCTAAAATTAGAAAATGGTCAATGTGTACTATCAGTATTTTTACCTTGACTCTGGAGGAAATTCTCTAATTAAATAGCTTTAAATTCACAAGGTTACTCATGAGCAAACCATGCTTGGTTACATAGTTGAAATTAAGAGAAATTATTATTTTTAACAATTCTGAAGTCATATTTCAGGTACCATGAAGTAAATAAGTCTTTTATCTCAAATGTAAATACCTTAATGTTTTGGAACATCTTAAAATAGTATCATACTGAGCCATGGCTTTGAGTTTGAAATGCGAGACTTTACATGAGGAATTGGAGGATCATGACAATGACAATGGATCTGGAAGTAAGGCTTCTCTTGCCGGCACCTTTCACTTTGCCTTTAGCTATCAGGCTGCCACTATTAGTAAATGATATTACATGTGTTGGAGGAACACGGCGGATCTCTAACATTAAATTATTGACAATCCATACATGTTTGTACAAAGTATTTTAATTTTTTTAGTTAGAGACATAGCTTAAGGAATTGTTGTTGTTTTCAATTCTGTTTTTTATTTAGTGACTAGAATCATAGCAACATGTTATATTTCAAAATAAACATCAGGGGACCACCTGTGGGGTTTTGTCATTGGTCCTCTTTCCTTAAAGTGTAAGATTTATGAGAAGATAAGAAGTTAGAATAAAAGTTGAAACAGGCAACATTTTAAGACCATCCTTGAATAAAATTCCATCTGTGAAATGAGTAAAACAATAAACATAAAAGCCATAAACAAGCAAGGTAAACCCCTTGAAGATATAATTATCTTCAAAGGTTCAAAGCATAATTTTCTATTTCACATATGAAAGCTCAGTAAAGGAATTTATCTTTCTCATTAAAAATTCACATTTTTAATCAGGTGGGGACAGTATGTCAGATGAGATGCCTCATCAACATTTCTCTTAGCACATTACTTACAATGGCATTCATGGTACATTTTCCTTTCTGAGACAAGCTCAGAAAAGCTATACTATCAATGTATTTTCTGCATGGGTAGAGCATACTCTAATTCACAATTGGAAATATGGGAATCTACCTACGTTTTATGACATCATTTTCCAATAACTAACCATCCAAAACAACCAAGATTCCTTTCCGTAGGTGAATGGCTAATTAAACTGTGGTATGTTCAGACAATAGATTATTATTCAGAGCTAAAAAGTAATGAGCTACCAAGCAATAAAAAGGCATGGAGGAAACTTAAACACATGGTATTCAGTGAAAGAAGACAATTAGAAAAGGCTGCATACTGTATGATTTCAACTATACGACATTCTAAGAAAGGCAAAACTATGGAGACAGTAAGAGTCCGTGGTTTCCAGGGGATAAGAGGAAGCAGGGGTGAGTAGGAGGAGCACAGAGGATTTTTAGGGCCGTAAAACTGCCCTCTGTTACACTCTAATGGGGGACACATGTTGTTATACATTTGTCCAAAAGCACAGAATGGACAACAGCAAGAGTGAGCCCTGATGTAAAAGAGGGACTTTGGGTGATAATGATGTGTTAATGTAGGTTTATGAATTGTAAAATATGAATGTCAAATGCAAAAAAAAATACACTTCAATAAAATCAATTTAAAATGTTTTTAAAAAGTTGAATCCTAATGTCAAGAAATATGTACTAGGATGTGGATGAGATGTTTCCTCCTGTGGTTCGTTATGACACAGCTCAGTTTCGCACTTCGGGCAGGAGTTCCTTATTTTATGGCATCTTGCTCTCATAGGTCTCATAGCAATACTAGTGACCTGTGTCTCACTTTTTTTTCTTTGCCCCTGTGTCACCCAATCTCTAGCAAGGAGAGGGTGTGGGCATTTGTGCATCAGACTCCCCACCAAACAGAGATTAAAAGTGATGTGTTGCTTTTGCACCAGTTTATAATTTTCAGGATCCTCACTCCTGCATAGCAAGTGAGGTGCTCAGCCTTGAGCCACCTCCCATTGGCTCTCAGCATGGTATCTCTCTAGTGCAGGTAGATGTACATATTGGTTATTTAGTGACTCTTTCTCTTGGTAAAATTTCATCCTTCAAAAGCTGAAGACCATCAATGTAAAGCACTATTTCTTTTAATATGACATCTTGTAACCTTTAACCACTTACTGGCTTGCTGCACAGGATGACAACTTTTGTGTTGTCATCACCCTAGAATTTTACTGTTTTACTTCTAACCTTCTAAATTCAAGTCACTCTAGAATTTCATAGTTCTCTCCAATAGTTGCTTCAGGATGAATAACAAGTCCTTTGTATTATAGTAACCCAGCCCAACTTTAAAATAGACACCTTTACTTCAAGCGGTAATTGTCTGAATGAAAAATAACATGTCAGAAAAAGGGCCATATTTTGAGCTCAGATGCTCACTCTGCCCTCTTACCACCATGCTTCCCAATATTCTGGGGTTTAATTGGGTACTTGCAAAGGGCAAGAGTAATTGTTCTCTTTCAAAATTGTTGTGCTCATTTTATAAGTCTAGGAAATCAGCCCAATTTATTCCCACTTTAGATACTATGCTGAATTATGCATCACTATCACCAAGGGAGGTATGAACCTCAGTTATGAGCATATGATTAACTTCTATCATAAACATAGTTGGCTAAAAGCAATCCATATTTTCACATCATGAAAAAAAAGAATACACATCAACATTAATGATCAGAACATTTTCTAATTAAGGCACAAAACCAAGTGTAACAAAATAAGATAATATGGAACGTTTTTGGTATTTTAATCCTCTACTGCTACCATAAACTGCTTATCTAAACATTTTTCCCATTATAAGTAACTGCCTTAATTATGATCCTGAATTTCTCCACAAACTTTAGTGAAATATGACATTCTGATGTATCATAAATCCTTACTTTGGAATTAGTTATTTCATTGACCCACTCAATTATTCCTGAAATCTTAATTAGTGTAGTGATATAAATGAACTCTTATGATACAAGAGCTTCACCATCATAAATTAAAGTCGTTTTCATGTTGAATTACATTAAGAAAAATAATGATATTTTATTTCCTATGCTATAAGTCCTGTGTTCTATTCCTGGTCTGCTATTGTGGAGCTGTGTTGTACTGCCTATATTTTTCTCCACATCTGAAGGAAGGAAGGAAGGAAGAAAGGGAGGAAGGGAGGGAGGGAGGGAGGGAAGGAGGTGTTCATAAAGGAAAGAAAGGGGAGGATTTTTTTTATTCCAATAATCAGAGTCGCCCTTTTATTAAGACACTCTGGCAACTCTACACCTAGTTAGCTCCCTTCTATCCGTGCCCATCAGGCAAGGCCAGGCCAAGTGCCATTCTAAGAAAAATAATCATGTTCTATTTTCTCAGTATAGTTATCAATCTCCCTTGCCTATTGCTATGTCCATTTATCTTCATATTTTTAAACATGTTTTATGATAGATTTGTTACAGCAGATACTGTCATACTTTTAAAAATGCTTAAAATGTAGAATATGTGAAAACAATTTAAAACAATTGGCATGATGATGAGAAAAGTTTGCAAATTACTGAAGGTTTAAAAGTAAAACTAAATTTAATCAATAGTTTTTATCTGACATTTTAGACTCTAAATAAATCCAACATTTTTTTAAGCATAAAGGTTAGAAGGGTGACCAGCAAGGGAAGCCAGGAAAATCATCTGCTCTGCAGTAAACAATGAGTACTTGTATGCATAGAGGGTTTGTCATAGGAATATCAGTAGAAACGTTTCTGATTATGCGTACTATTCTTCTGTATCAGTAAAGAAATTCTCTTATCAGTAAAGAAATTCTAATAGTTTGTACCAATTATATTTTTAATTTAAGTTCTTTATTGTTTAATGTCGCTCACCCCCCACATTCCCACATAGGTTGATAACTCTGGTTCTGTTTTTGTTCATCAGTTCATGTTGTTCATTATATCCCACCAATGAGTGAGATCATGTGATATTTATCTTTCTTCAACTGGCTTATTTCACTTAGCATAATGCTCTCCAGTTCCATCCATGCTGTTGCAAATCTCATTTTATTTTATTTACAGATGTACCACACAGTTTTTTAACCCACTCATCTGCTGATGGGCACTTAGGCTGTTTCTAAATCTTAGCTATGGTGAATTGTGCTGCTATGAACATAGGGGTGCATATATCCTTTCTGATTGGTATTTCTGGTTTCTTGGGATATATTCCTAGAAGTGGGATCACTGGGTCAAATGGAAGTTCCATTTTTGCTTTTCTGATGAAACT
>NW_006289390.1:254516-258644 GCF_000327345.1 Myotis davidii
TCTCTATCCTTTGACCATTTTTTGATTGGGTTGTTTATCTTCCTTTTGTTAAGTTGTAAGATTTCCCTGTAAAAGTTGTATGATTAGACCTTTATGGGTGATAACATTGGCAAATATGTTCTCCCATGAAATGGGCTCTCTTGTTGTTTTGTTGATGGTTTCTTTTGCTGTACAGAAGCTTTTTATTTTGATGTAGTTCCATTTGTTTATTTTCTCCTTAGTTTCCATTGCCCTAGGAGCTGTAAATACAAACTTTCATAAGATTTTCGAGTTGATAAATATGGACTATCAAATGTTTGAAACGTGGTTTATGCAACTGAGGAATTTAATTTTAAGTTTTATTTCATGTTATTTGATTAACTTAAGTGACCACATTTACCCAATGATCACTATATTTGGACAACACCAAATATCTAATAACTGAACTCATTAAAAATACATATTTCACTTTGGGGGAAATTTCCAGATCTCTTCTTGACTCATATTTTACTATGTAAGAAAAGAACTTAGAGAACACCCTTTGCATAATCCTTTTTATAGTAATTTTTATATTGCATTTTGTATACATTTACATATGCTTTCTTCCCCAGAAAGATAAGTTCTTCTTCAGTAACTATTTTTCCTTCTTACATTTACACCTAAGTATGGAATGAACTATTGAATTAATCAAGTGAATCCTTGACAATTGGTATTAAACAATTTTAGTTCTTTAGTAACCCTTTATGGTACCATATTTTAATGGATCAAATCATTTATAGAATAATTAATATTTAAAATTCTCCTATGGAGCTGGTACTTGAATTGAAGGCAATTTTCTTATTATGGAAATATGTGAAACAGGTTGAAAAATAACATTCTTCTTTTAGGCATAATTCAATAAATTTTAAAATAATATTTTTGGTAACATAAAACCTTGAATTTTTTTGAAATTTAATTAATGTGATGTCATTATTTAGTGAAAAAGAGATTAATTTAAATATTGATAATATGAGCATTGGTTATTTTCCCATTTGAAATAGATATTTTTAAAGAAATGTATTTTTACCTGTGTCTTTGCCCAGAGTTTTAAGTATTTATGATATGTTTATGGCCATCCCTAACACCACAGGTAACAAGGTGAATTTATGATTAAGGAAGAGATGAGGAGATATAAACCTAACATTTCAAAAATTCGGATGACCACTGTCCGTTTTTTCAAAACTGTTATGATAGCCAGCAATTTCGATCTCACCTCCAGAGTAAGCTACAGCTGACACTGACCTTGTTTTATATAATCCTGGTTCTCTTTAATGTTTAATGCTCAACATTTTACTCAAATAAGTGCTTTCCAGGCTAGTGGTGGTGTTTCACGGGTTGCTAAATATCTTGTATCCAATATCTTAGTAAGTATTATAACATAATATTCATTGTTTTAGGAGAGATTTGTTTGGCAAAGAATAGAGAAAAAACTGCCTTATTTGGCTTGTTTCCTTTTGTCTGTTTTTTTTTTTTCTCATTTTATTTTATTTACCAAAACCATATCCTACACATTGCATAACATATTTTGAAAAACCTTGGAAATAGTTGTGGAGGGAACGCAATGTATGTGCTGCTATTCCATGTTGAAATCAGTGCAGATGATGGAGGGATGGAAAGAGGGTATGTTTGTGGTGGGAAGGAAGGGATCTTGCTAGTTTATTTCTCCTTATTGAGTTTTACTGCATGCATGCCTTTTATTTTTAAACTGCCTTAAATCCTTTGAGGGGAAAGAAAACTCGAGACCTAAGAAACAGAAAAAGGAACAATGAACAGGAAAATGTATGATATACCTTTAAATAAATCTCTCCTTTACTCCCAATAAGTAAACCCGTATAAATCACTCCAGAACTCGCCTATCTTTCTTTTCGGTTCTCCACTCTAAGACTCTTCTCTATTTTCTTCTCATATTGTCCCATTCAATTCCTCTTTCCCACTTTCTCTTTCTTCCCTCAAAAGCTAGAGTGGACAGGCAATATGATCTCAGGTGCACTGGGAATCTTAATTCTCCTCTCACCCATTACCAGTTATGGAGCCCTAGGATCCCCTTAAACTCAAGTCCATGAATAACATACGGAGAATGACAGGGCAGATAACTCTAAGAGATATAAAGCATCATGACTTCAATTCACACCAAAGTAAAATTGCTGGTACCTGCTTCATCTTTGAAACCCCTGCCGGGGAGGGGTGGGATGAGGAGGATCGGGGTACACCTACCAGCCGGACTTGGAGCCACTCGGAGGAACACTGGGTGTCTACAGTGCTGATTACAAGCATCATGTTTTCGCTCGCTCTCCCCAGCCCAGTTCCTGATTACCACACGTGCTAATACTCCGCCAACACATATCTGCCATTAATTGTGCCACTTGAAATGCTTCTGGCCCATTTTTTTACAATTAAAATCAAAATTAGAAACACAATAGCAAAACAGAGTTTGACACACAAATTCTGGAGCAGTAATCTTTCAGATTTTAGCCTGTATTATACAAGAGGGGGATGAATAATTTATCTTTAACTCTTGATAGTATTAAGCCCTATTTTCAACTTATTTCCTAACCCTGAGAAAAGTATTTAAGTCTAAAACCCTCACCAAGATGAAAAGGAGTTTCCTTTCTGTAACCCTCCCATGATGACCCTCAGGCAATTTTATGTGCTTACACGGAACCCATTAGGATTTAGACTAGTTTGTTACAGCTCATTCAAATCTATATGCTTCCTGACTTTTATCACATTCATTGGGCAGGCTGACAACACCAAATATTTACTTGTCAACTGGCCAGTGTGAGCAATAACCCATTCCACCAGCAGGACCACACGTAAGGATATCTTTCAAGCATGTGTGGCTGACTTCCTGCTGGAACCAGGCGGTGGGAGAGCAAAGAACAATGCAAATATAAAAACGACAATGGAGCTTTCTATGGAGACCCTTCCTTGTAATTGAGGTAGTAGCAGTAGTCAGATGCAGGCAAGGCAGCTCCTGCTTCCTTCATCATCTCTCCATTGGTGTCACTGTGATGCTAACTCCCTGCCCTCCTTACCTAGGTTCCGCAGGCTGTTCCCACTGTGGATAGGGCTAAGGGTGATGGGGGGTGGGGGGGGGGTGCGGTGAAGGAGCATGTCTGTCCGTCGCCACCCACTTCCCCTTCCCCTGGTTACAGAATGAAGGATTTGAGGTCAAATGCTGGAAGTCATCATCATATTGTGAAGGCGTGCAGAAATCTCACAAGGAGAATGAATCAGAACAGGACTGCCAATCAAGGGGGTTAGCAAAGAATAATGATATGAAGCTAAAATGAGGGTAGTCAAAGAAGACAGCAGAACAAGGAGCAGGCAAGTGAGCAGTGGGCTGACAACTGGCGACATCCTGGAGATGAAGTACAGAAGCCCACAGTTGGCTTTGTGGTGCCAACGGCCTTCCCAATCCTCATTTGGGAGGTTTTGGAGGCCTGAGAGTGGTGGCAGGGAAGAGCAGTATGCAGTGCTCCATGCGTATCTGTGCTGGCTTAATTCAGTTGTCACTTATAGGCACCAGATGCACATTGTTGACTGATTAACAGATTACCTGTCTGGATGTTCTCCCTTCCCCATTTCCTCCCCACTGTCTGTGTTCAGTCTCTGAATAAAAGATAAGAGCAGATCCGGATAAGATCTTTGGAGGCCCTACTCACTGGAAAGGTGACTGTGCCCTGCCCCATGGAGATTCAAACAAACAAGTTAAAAATAAGTGTAAGGGAGTCCAAGAGAGTTCTGATCCCTCCCTCCCCTCCACTCCCAAGCAGTAAGTTTCCAAATGACATGACTTGGAATTTCCTGACAACTTCTCCTCATTTACAAGTGTTGCTTACCTGAAGATCTGGGGGGAAATCTTTCTTTTAGAGCTCTGGTGAACATACCACCTAAAGATGACTTAGATTGTCCCAATGAATTTTCCTTCTATCATAAAAGTGGAACAAATGAGTGTGTAATAACAATGCACAATTAAGGTTGAAATCTTTACAATACAAAACTCATCACAGAGGTAAAGTTTACTCAACTGGTGTGCTTTGTAATTGATTAACCGTGTTACAACACAAATGACATCAGGGTTAGGAAAAGAAATGCAGTAACTTAAGT
>NW_006289390.1:258663-259126 GCF_000327345.1 Myotis davidii
AGAATGGTTAGATAGATGGAGGGTGTCTGTTATGTTTTAGCAATTTTCTTACCCCAAAGGACAAATTGGCAGAAGCTTTCTCTGGTTCCATCTTTTCAATGACCCACCCCTTTTTAAAGCAGTAAGTTTCCAAATGACATGACTTGGAATTTCCTGACAACTTCCTCATTTAAACAAGTGTTGCTTACCTGAAGATCTGGGGGGAAATCTTTCTTTTAGAGCTCTGGTGAATATACCACCTAAAGATGACTTAGATTGTCCCAATGAATTTTCCTTCTATCATAAAAGTGGAACAAATGAGTGTGTAATGACAATGCACAATTAAGGTTGAAATCTTTACAATACAAAACTCATCACAGAAGTAAACTTTACTCAACTGTTGTGCTTTGTAATTGATTCACCATGTTACAACACAAATGGCATCAGGGTTAGGAAAAGAAAAGCAGTAACTTATTTGATGTAA
>NW_006289390.1:259166-259999 GCF_000327345.1 Myotis davidii
GAAAGAGTTCCCAAAAAAAAATTCCTTACAGTTGGGGCTAGGAGAGCCTTGCCAATCTTTTGCTTGTCCCACAGAAGTAGTTCCAGCATCCCTTCAGCTCTATGGCCCAGGTGTGGTGAGTGGAGGACAGTCACAAGGGTAAATGGCTGGATGCAAACGCACCTGTACCACTTACTACCTGTTTGACCTTGAATGAGTTCCCCGACATTGCTTGAGCTCAGTTTTCTACTCTGAAAAATAGTATTTGCTAGTCAAATCCACCAGGTCATGATGATTTATATGTAAAGTGCTTTTAAAGTTCCTGGTGTATAATAAACTATGTAAATTACAGTTATTATCCTGTTTTTATCACTTTAATGATCATCATCACTATTTGTGCTTTAGTACCATAATAGTCTATGCTCAAACTCCAATAAATATTTATCACTTTAAAATTATTAATTATGAATCAAAGGTTTGGGGTTAATATTTATAGAGTGAGAACCAAATTTTCATAATACATGCACATTTCTGAGTTTAAATGCTAAATTCATGAAGAAACGAACAAGTATAAATGTGTGATTTCTTATTGTTGTTTTTTTCCCTTCATAGACTTTTCTTCCTCTAACTTCTCTTAAAATGCTGGCCTTCCCTTTGGCTTCTGTCCTCAGCCACTTCGCCTCTTAAACACAAACTGAATGTCACATTCCATGTCATGGGATAATTTACATGAGTGCCTCTCTCTCTCTCTCTCTCTCTCTCTCTCTCTCTCTCTTTCTCTTTCTTTCTCTCTCACTGGCTACAGGTTTGAAAGTGCTTTCTGGTTTTGCTTTCTTCTTTTGATTTTTTAAAAG
>NW_006289390.1:260112-261953 GCF_000327345.1 Myotis davidii
CTTCCCTTGGGCTTCTGTCCTCAGCCACTTCGCCTCTTAAACACAAACTGAATGTCACATTCCATGTTATGGGATAATTTACATGAGTGCATCTCTCTCTCTCTCTCTCTCTCTCTCTCTCTCTCTCTCTCTCTTCTCTCCTCATTGGGAATCACTTAGCTTTTTCAATATGAATTTTAGGAAAAGATATTTAAGAGATACACTTCTATCAATTCTAACTTAGGGAAGATTTAAACTATGACTCATGTTAAAAGTTCTTTTACTTGTAAGTATCTTAAAATATGCCCAAATACAAGCTTAAAGGGCCAATTCAGAAATAGACAATAAGTAGAATGTAAAATTAAAACCTGCATTTTGTCACTGACAAATCCTGAAAAAGTTATTTTTTTCTCTGTCTTTTCATATAAAACCTAATGATGTACATTTTTACCTGAAATGTATCCTACTTGAAGCATTTCAGGTACTTCATTTTGTGAATTTTATATTATCTATATTACATTATCTAAGTTGTCACCCAAATATTAAGGAAATAAATAGTCTACAGAATCATAGCTTCCACATGTCTACAAGCCTAAAAATACCCTGTAAAATAAATTTATATTAGAAAGAGCTTCTCCCCCCACACACCCTTCAATATCCGCATTGGTTTACATAGACAGTGTAGCAAGGAGTTAGCAGGTTCTAAGTGGCCAAAGAGGCTGTTTAGCTAGAATGACACGTTTGAGAGTGTGTTGTGTGCTTCATAGACGTTGCCTTTGCATGATTGTAGTCAAGAAAAGGCAGGTTACTTTCAAAAGAAAAACAGGGGGCTGGAAAGACAAAGAAAGGGAATTTTTATTTTCTTTAAAATGACTTCTTAGCAGTAGCTGGACTGGAAATTGCTTCTTGTCTAAAAATATGGGACAAATGTAGGTTTATCCTTATAAGATCTAAGAGACCTAGTACAGACAAGCAGTTTGATCCATTGGGCCAGGTGTTCCCATCGCCCAGGAGTTCAGCCCCCGGAAGTATGTAACCAATGGTGTCCTCTATGGCTGTAAAGAGTCTAAAATCTGCCCTTGGAGGGAAAGGACAATAAAAGCACAGCCTTGAAAAGGGTATTCAAAGAGCATCCCTTCTTAGCAAAGGCCATGGTGCAGCTAACCTCATACAGATTCACACAGGGTGCAAAGTGGGACAGATCATGGAATAGTCAAGGTTTTTCTGATCCCACAGAGAGAAATACTCCTATTGAGCATTGTAGTTTTGTACATAAATGTTTAAATTAAGAAGACATAAAGTAATGGTTTAAAAAAGTTACAATGATAGAATTCCTACAGGCTTCTGGTGGAGATGGCACAGTTAAATGCAGTACTCACATCCTCCCATAATCACATCAAAATTACAATCAATCTACAGATCCACCACCATTCAGGACCACCTGAAACTGTGGTTCTCAACCTTCTGGCCCTTTAAATACAGTTCCTCATGTTGTGACCCAACCATAAAATTATTTTCGTTGCTATTTCATAACTGTAATGTTGCTACTGTTATGAATCATAATGTAAATATCTGATAGGCAGGATGGTCTTAGGCGACCCCTGTGAAAGGGTCATTTGAGGCCCTGAAAGCTGGCCGAACAGATGTCTTATAAGTAAGGATACAAAGAAGCCACCCCCACACTGGTAGGAGGGGCTGAAACTGTCTAGTAGTCCGACATGCCTGTGGCAGATAAAAATCAGGAGGTATAGCTCAGCTGGGGAGATCCCCCCTGAGACATGAGGGGTCCTGGATCCACACCAGGCCCCCTAGCCCAGGGCTCTAGTGCCAGGAAGAGAAGGCCCCAAAACTTTTGGCTATCA
>NW_006289390.1:263373-283495 GCF_000327345.1 Myotis davidii
CTTTAAATACAGTTCCTCATGTTGTGACCCAACCATAAAATTATTTTCGTTGCTATTTCATAACTGTAATGTTGCTACTGTTATGAATCATAATGTAAATATCTGATAGGCAGGATGGTCTTAGGCGACCCCTGTGAAAGGGTCATTTGAGGCCCTGAAAGCTGGCCGAACAGATGTCTTATAAGTAAGGATACAAAGAAGCCACCCCCACACTGGTAAGAGGGCCTGAAACTGTCTAGTAGTCCGACATGCCTGTGGCAGATAAAAATCAGGAGGTATAGCTCAGCTGGGGAGATCCCCCCTGAGACATGAGGGGTCCTGGATCCACACCAGGCCCCCTAGCCCAGGGCTCTAGTGCCAGGAAGAGAAGTCCCCAAAACTTTTGGCTATCAGAACCAGTGTGGATTGTGGCTAAGGGAAACGGAGGGCTGCTAAAGACCCGGGCGTTGCTCTTAAAGGGCCCACACAGACTTACGCAGACTCACTGGCTCCAAGCTCCAGCACTGGGGCAGCAGCTCTGAAGGCACCGAGTCATATGGGGAGGAACTAAAATTGTCTGACTCCAAGATGAGGGCTAGAGGAGCAGTTTTCTCCCAGACAGAAGTGCTGGAAGGAGCCATTGTCCCTACGCTGAACCCTCCCTTCACAGGCTTGGCAGGTGGGCACCATATCGGAGCTTCCATTAATTCTCCCACACTGTTTGCCCAGCCCTGGTGATTCCGTGAGACCCTGCCCTACGAAACCTGTGGGCTCCCAAGCTGTTTTCCAGTGGGTTTTTCGTACAAAGGGCCTCTCTTGGATCATGCTGTTAACTTTCCTCAAATCTCTCAAGCAGCCCCACCGGTGGCTCAGTTGGTTGGAGCATCTTCATGTACACCAAAAGATTGCAGGTTTGACTCCGGGTCAGGACACACACCTAGGTTGCAGATTCTATGCCTAGTTGGAGCTTGTACAGGAGGCAACCAATCGATGTTTCTCTCTCCTCTCTCTCTCCCTCCCTTTCTCTTTTTCTAAAAAAAAAAAAAGAAAGAAAGAAGGAAATCAATAAACATACCTGCAGGTAAAGATTTTAAAAAAGAAGCAGAAGTATACTTCTTTAAAAAAAATGTCCCAAACAAGTAGCATCTGGCATTCTGGTATCTCATTCCTCTTGCTAAGTGGCCCCAAGCCTGGCACTGGTGGCAGCCAGCTTTGGCTGGGAGCGTGGCCTCTCCCCGGCACCTCCAAGCCCAGCACAAATAGCAGCCCTCTGTAGATTGCTCTGTAGCTCATGCTGAGTAGCCCTGGGCAGAACACAGGTGGCAGGTGACCGTGGCCTACACCTCCTGTGAGGCTCCAGTGCCAGTGCACCTGGCAAACAATTTCAGACAATGCTGAATTACAACCCACCTACCTCTGTGAGCAATGCACTCAAGGGGCAAACTCAGCAGGCACCGAAACCTTACTGAATCCAACACTGCTCCATAGGGTGGGCCCCTCAATAGTAGCTCCTCCACTGGGTTGCAGCTGGTTCTCACAGCCAATAGGACTAGGAGTCAGTCCATCCCAGTGACAAGCCGACAGGAATCAAGGTTCATTACAACAGGAGGGTACAACCAGTCCAACTAGAGAGACAGAGCATACCTGGAGTGCCCACCTCAGGTGACCTGGGAAGCTGTGTCCCTGGGCCCTACTAAAGGCAACTCTATCAAGACTTGGAGACTCAGGTGGGCACCATATCTATTTCCATTAGCTCTCTGTATATAGAGACAAACACAGAGAAGCAACCAAAATGAGAAGACAAATAAACAGGTCCCAAATGGAAGAACAGGAGAGATCTCCAGAAAAAGAACTAAGTGAAATGAAAGCAACCAAAGCTTCCAGATACAGAGTTCAAAACAATGGTTATGAGGATTCTCAAGGTACTGAGTAAGAACTTCAACAGCATAAAAACGGACATGAAAACCATGAGAAAGAACCAATTGAAATGAAGAGTATATTACAGGGAATAAACTGTACAGTATATATGGTGTATATGGGTGCTAGATTTATTGGTGTGATCATTTTGTAAGTCACATAAATGTCTAATCATGGGATTGTACACCTCAAACTTTTATAATATTGCACATCAACTGTAATTTAGAAATAAAAAAGAGTTACATGTAGTTAAAAAAAAGAATTGCATCAATCAACCACCTTAGAAAGAGTAAGGTACTGATAATTCACATACATTAGACAAATCTGAATGAGTGTGAACTAACACTGGGGGCCAGCACATTGCTAAAGAAGCCACTGATGAGAAAATGACTTGCTTGATTAAAATAAATGTGGGACAGTGATTCTGAAGAACATAGACAGGGCCATATCTGAGAATTGTGCCTTTACGTACTCATAATAACTAGAATTTACCAGTTACCATGAATTTTCATAAGTCTAAGGTTTTCACTCATAACCTCTAGAACAAGAGTTAGCAAAAACCATAGCTGGTGAACCAAATCTAGCCAATTTATTATTATTATTATTATTATTATTATTACTACTACTACTAGAGGCCCAGTACACAAGATTCGTGCACTGGGGGGCGGGGCGGTGGCGGGGGGGTATCCTCAGCCCAGCCTGTACCCTCGCAGTCTGAGACCCCTCAGGGGATGTCTGTCTCCAGCTTAGGCCCAATCCCCTGGGGATCGGCCCTAAGCCAGCAGTCAGACATCCCTCTCGCAGTACAGGGCTCTCACAGTGCGGAACCCCTCGCTCCTTACCGCCTGCCTGCAGTAGAGGCAGGAGAGGCTCTCGCCACCACCACTGTGCTCGTCAGCCATGAGCCCGGCTTCTGGCTGAGCAGCACTCCCCCGTGGGAGCACACTGACCACTAGGGGGCAGCTCCTGCGTTGAGCATCTGCCCCCCTGTTGGTCAGTGTGTGTCATAGCAACCAGTCGTTCCGCCATTCAGTCAGTTTGCATATTATGCTTTTATTATATAAGATTATTACTATTGTTGTTGTAGTTGCAAATAAAATTTTATGGGGACACAACTGCACTCACTCATTTATGTATCATCTTTGGTTACTTTCAAACTACAGTGGCAAAGTTGAGTAGTTGCACAGAGACTGTATGGCCTGAAAAAGCTTAAATATTTACTGACCCATTACAGAAGCTTGCCAAACCCTGACTTAGAACCTTCATTGAAAACTGACTACTTCAGCTGAATCATCTTATGTAAGAAAGACGCTTAAATCTGTGCTTGTTCTATGTATGCTTTCATTGCTAAGTAATCTAAATTTTTTCATAATACAAATATCTTTTTAAAATCATTCATAAAAATAATTCAGTAAATATTTGTAAAGTTCACTTCAGGATCTGTGGAAGATTGTGAATATGAGTACCATGGGAATAGTATTATAAATCCATATATCATGAACATAGGTGTTTGCACCTGACACATTACTGACAAAACAAATTCTTATTTTCCTACCTGCCACAATAATAATGAAACATTCCTTTCAATTATAATAAATAGAACTCAAGCCTTTCTAATTAAAGAGGATACCCTGGAATCAAGGCCTGATCAAAGTCTCTAATGCACAGTATCAAACTAGAGAATATGCTTAACACCAATTGATTGCCTTTATGCAAAAAGAAGTGTCCATTGTGTGGGTGTGTGGGGGGGGGGGTGGAGGGGAACGGGGACTATTTCCCAAAGGCATGCAAGCATTTAGAAAATGTTTCTTTTTATGTATACATGGTAGTTAAAGACTTCACAAATTATGAGTTCTCACTTATCTCAAGTCATCTGTAGGGTTTTTTTAAAAAAAATCTGTTTTTATACTGCCTTATATTTTATGTTAACTAAGAAGTAGATATGCACCTTTGTAAATTAAACTTGGAACTATTGTGATCTAAAAATACTTTTAATTTTAGGATGAATCTACACTTACTTCCAAATCCTAATTGGGTTTGCGCATATGGCTTAGTTTTGTTTGCTGACATACATATTTACTAGCTCTACTAAAAAATAGACCAAAGCAGAGCCACCATCATCTTTAAGCGGGATTGTCACCATAGCCTCTTAGCTGATTTCTCTGCTTCTGTCTTTACCCCAGTGTGTATCTTTTCTTCACAAGAGCCACCGTGAGCCTTCTAAAACACCCACTTCCCAAAAGCTACCCAGGGGCTTCCTGCTCGCTCAATGTAAAATCTAAGTCCTTATGAGAGCATGCCAGGCACATTCTATCATGCTCTTCGCCCTGCCTGGAATTCGCTATGCCGAAATAAGGCATCCTCACTCCCTCCACTCCTTCTCTTATTGTTGTCTTTGCTTATATTGTCACTTTTCAGGGAGAGCCTCTCTGACAACCTCCGTTCTTCACTCTAGCATTCCCCGTTCTCCTTTCCGGTTTTATTTTTCTCTCTAGCACATTTCACTGCCTTACGTTCTATACATTTTCTAGATATTTACTTAACATAGGCTTCATTACAATGGGCATTTTATTTACTTATTCACTGCCCTATCCATGGTCTAGAATTGTACCTGGCAGGGAGAAGACACACCATACATACGTGGCATCTGAGGTTTTATAAGTGAATTGAAAAATTGGCATGAATGATGATGAAAGAAATAAAGACATGGAGCATGCACAATCATCTAATGGTTATCACAGGAGAGGGTGGTGGGCTGGAGTTCCTGAGGCCCAAGAATAAATGACTGGGCGTGCTTATCAGATGACATGTACGGAATTCATGAAATATCTGGCATCCCTGTCATTTATCCAGCTGTTTATTCTTTTTATTTTTTTAACATATTTTATTGATTTTTTTACAGAGAGGAAGGGAGAGGGATAGAGAGTTAGAAACATCGATGAGAGAGAAACATCGATCAGCTGCCTCCTGCACACCCACTACTGGGGATATGCCGGCAACCAAGGTACATGCCCTTGACCAGAATCGAACCTGGGACCCTTGAGTCCGCAGGCCGACGCTCTATCCACTAAGCCAAGTGGTTCGGGCCAGTTGTTTATTCTTGAACTAGAAAAAAAATTAATTTTAGCACTTTATTTCTTACTACATAAATAAGTGCTAGAGTGTGTTCTTAAAATATTCTAAAATGAGGAAAAACTCTAATATGTTCTGTTCTAATTTGCCAGAGTCAGTCATACATCCAACATGGTGTTGATGACTCATATGCATTGTTGTTGGTTTGTGTTTTTTTAATAAACAAGAAGCACGTACCACAAAATGCAAATAAAAAAGAAAACTACTCGTATGAACAAGGAAAGTGGCTGATCCATTGACGTTATGAAAAAGTTGCTTTCAAGTTGTATCTGAGATTTTTCAATTTGATAATAAGATCAAGCACTTAGCCCTAACCAGTTTGGCTCAGTGGATAGAGCATTGGCCTGAGGACTCAAGGGCCCCAGGTTCAATTGCAGTCAAGGGCATGTACCTTGGTTGCGGGCACATCCCCAGTAGGGGGTGTGCAAAAGGCAGCTGATAGATGCTTCTCTCTCGTCAATGTTTCTGACTCTGTATCCCTCTCCCTTCTCTGTAAAAAATCAATAAAATATATTTTTAAAAAAATGATGAAGCACTTATATAGCGCTTACCATAAGCAGGTATGGTTCTAAAATTTTTACATATATAAACTCATTGTTTATCTTACAACATTCTGAAGTAGGTGAGATGATTACTTCCATTTACAGATGAGAAAATGGAGGCCCCTCAGAGTTAAATAACTTGTACAAGATCATACGGCAAATAATTGTCAGATCTAGGCTTCAAATCAAGACAGTTTGACTTCAAAATCTGTGTTTTTAACCACTGTACTATGACACCGTTAATGTGAATCAGGGATCGCCAAAGAAGATTACAAAATAAGCAGGTGCTGTACATTTACTATATATTTCTTCTATGCAGCACTGGGAAAACCCACCCTGAAAGACTCATAAAAGAGCCAGTCACAGATCCAAATATTTCAGCTTTAGAAATTTATTTCAGCAAGGGCATCTGAGTCCTGCAGCTGCTATGTGTGGTCTTTTGTGTGGCCACAGGTGTTGGCTGTACCACTAGAGCACTTAATGGAGGATGACAAGGCTAGCTTAGTGGGGACTGCCAGCTCCAGGAGGTAATGCCAAGTTTAATACTGAAAGTCAAACATATGCATGTGCCAATTTTCTTCTAAATGCATTTTTATTGAAGAAAAACAAAGTTGTCTTCTAAAAACATCATCTGTGGATGCATAAAGGATGATATTGGCATAACATAGCAGCATTAGCAGGCTTTAAACATTGAAAATTGGTTTTCAAACTGGAGATGATAGAGTGATGAAATCAGACAATTACATTGAGGAATGACCACTTGAATACCAAGTAAATAACCATCAGAACCTACATATTTCAATTTTAGAAAGTCACAGTGTGGCTTAAGTTTTAATGTAAAAAAAAAAAAAAGGAAACAAAAGAAATGAACTGCCCAACTGATATGGCTCAGTGGTCGAGTGTCGACCCATGAACCAGGTGGCCGTGGTTGGTTTTCAGATCAGGACACATGCCTGGATTATGGGCTCAATCCCTGGTGGAGATCGTGTGGGGAGACAGCTGGTCGATGATTCTTTAATCATTGATGTTTGTATCCCTCTATCCCTCTCCCTTCCTTTCTCTGAAATCAATAAAAAAAATATTAAAAATAAAAAAGAAGAAGAAAACCACACTTGGTACTTTCTATGAATAACTGCTTCAGTGACCATAACAAGTGATGCTTTGGTGCATGGAGCCTCCCTTATATGAGTCGAGTTAAACGAAATTAAATAAGTGTCTGTGGATGATCAGTTACATGTGCATAGTAAGAGAATATACTCATAAACTATAGATTTTGATAGCAAAGAGAAAACAGAACACAAATCGTTGTAAAGAAAGTAAACTAAGTAACATAAGAGAATTACAAAGAAAATTTGGAGATTGAAAAGAAAAAGATCGCATATCAGATTTAGGACTATGAATGGACCCCTAAGGAGGAGGCTTTCAACAAGTGGAGAGGGAAGACATTCCAGGAAGAGGAGCTTGAATGAGTAAAGGGGAAGAGATGGGACACATTATCTGGAATATAGGCTCCATAACCTGAGAAGCTTACATCTAGTAAGGAAACTACGGTCAAGTGGATAAGAACTAGGTCTAATTCTGTCGCCTCAGACCTCAGGCAGTAACTGACATATAATAGGTGTTTGGTTAATAATAGAGGAGATAAGATGGCAGGTAAGTGAAACAAAATAACATGTTGGTAAATGTAGATGAAACACAATGTATAATGGTACCTCGTATGCTAATAACCATTATACAGTGAAGCCCAGCTCTGAGGCATATAAAAGACTGTGCAGAGGTACCCAGAGGGCAGATCATTTTTCTTAGATAGTCAGGGAGGTTTCAGAAAGGATAACATTTGTGCTGAGTAGGTCTTTAAAAAAATGATTAAGAGATTTTGAGACGAAGTAGGGGGAGGAGGGCATTTTTTTGAAGGAAACAGCGTAAACAAGACTATATGTCCTGCAAATGGTAAGTAACTCACTATGGCTCAAGGAGAGAGGGAATGGGACTGGCCAAGAGTAGGCTGATGAGGTTGTTTAGAACGGATGAGACAGATACTGTTGGATTGTGTAATCCCCACCTAAGAATTTGGATTCTGTGCCCTAGGTAACAAGATGCCAATAGTTATTTTTAAGTAGCATACTGACATGATAAAAGTTTATGCTTCAGAAATATATACTAAAGTGGAATGGAGAATGAACTGGAGGTTGTAAGATTTGGCAGCCAAGAAAAAAACAGCCAAAAAATTACAATGTGACACGTAAACAAGAGAAAATAAGCATAGTTAAACCTATATCATACATGCTAAGGAGGTGTCAAGTACATGAATCATCAGAGTAGGCTGACTTTAATCAACGTTTGTCATTTGGGATTTGAGGAGGCCGGATCTTGTTTTAATGATCCACACCTGCCTCACCCATTTTAACTTAAAAGTAACAAAAACAAGATGTACCGTAAAATACTGTTTACTTTAACTCATGGATTTCGCATCTACTATGTATTTCAATTTGTATTAAAGATGCTAGTAAAAATATCAATATAGAAATATTTGTGTCATAATACATCATTTCTATTACTATTTGGTGTATTGTTTTAAAATATATTTTATTGATTTTTTTAGAGAGGAAGGGAGAGGGATAGAGAGTTAGAAAGATCGATGAGAGAGAAACATTGATCAGCTGCCTCCTGCACACTCCCTACTGCGTATGTGCCCACAACCAAGGTACATGCCCTTGACCAGAATCGAACTCGGGACCCTTGAGCCCACAGGCCTACACTCTATCCATTGAGCCAAACCAGTTAGGGCCTATTTGGTGTATTTACATTGTATATATATATATGGAATATGGATGACAAAGTGCTATAATTTGCTATAGTCTGATAATACATTGAACATCCTGATGCAAGAAGGGTTTCATATGTGATGACATCTTGTTTGTATTCTAGACTATTCTAGAGAGAGTTTGCCAGTAGAGTACACAAACGAATTGATTATACATTATGTCATTGACCTGTTTGGATTCACTTTTTGAATTAATACATCAGTAACATATTGTGTGGAATGCTAATATCTTCTATGAACAATTATAATATAATGCCATTTAGTGGCGAACTTTGTTGGACTATCCATTATATGGATAGTTGGAGTTTCATTTAATAATTATATTCTGTGCTAAAAAGTTTGCCAAGATACCATCTATATATATAAAAGCCTAATCAACTGTTACAACCTGATGAACAGGCTACCAGCTGGTAGCTATGACACACACCGACCACCAGGGGCAGACACTTAATGCAGGAGCTGCCTCCTGGTGATCAGTGTGCTCCCACAGCCAACCTCCCACAGCTGGCCAACCTTCCTCAGTCCCTGCCCCCAGCCGACTGTCTCCGATCAGCCCCCAATTGCCGGCCAGGCCCATGCATGAATTAGTGCACTGGGCCTCTAGTTCAGTATATAATTCTAAGAATTTCAAAAACTTCACTACATGTTTTACACAATGAAAAGCCATCCACACTAATAAAAGACAAATATGCAAACTGACTGCAACTTCGTTGCACCTTGAGCCACGCCCACCAGCCAATCAGAGCGACTATATGCAAATTAACCCAACCAAGATGGCGGCCGGCAACCACGGAGCTGGAGCAAGCAGGAGGCTTGGGTTCTCTGGCGATGGAGGAAGCCAAGCTTCCCTCCTGCCTGCCCTGGCCGGCTCTGAGCTCCTCTCAAGGCTACAAAGTTTCAATTATAGAAGGTAAATAAATCCCAGAATTAAAAAGAAAAAAGAAAAAAAGGAGAGGCTGGGAGCTTCCGTTGCTGAGGGGGGTTGGCCAGCCTGAAAACGGCCCTCAGCCCCTCACCCAGGCTGGCCAGGCAACCCAGTGGGGACCCCCACTCTGAAGTGGGTGTGACCAGCCTGGAAACAGGCATCAACCCCTCACCCAGGCTGGCAAGGCATCCCACATCTCCCGAGGGCTGCCAGGCTGCCAGAGGGATGTCTGATTGCCAGCTTAGGCCCAATCCCGCAAGGAGCAGGCCTAAGCCAGCAGGTGGTCATCCCCCGAGGGGTCCCACCAGACTGTGAGAGAAAACAGGCCAGGCTGAGGGACCACCACTGCCCCCCCCCAATCCCCCCCCCCGTGCACAAAGTTTTGTGCACTGGGCCTCGTACTTAAACAATAAAACTAGACTGTTCTATACAGAGTTTGCTAGTAGCCATTCCAAAGTAGTATTTATATGTTATGTCCTGATTTGGTTGTTTAGTTCTGTAAAATTTTGCAATTTTATGAAGAAAAATTTTTGCCTTCTCAAGGCCTTTATTTAATAGAGAAACAACATTTTGAACAATATCGTTTTCCACTCTTGATAGTATATTTTTGCCTAATTTTATCTTTTTTATCTCTTAGTTTGTCTAGATAAATATATTTGTAGAAGTTAGATTGTTTGGATACTTGTTCACATTTATTAGCCTCTTCTCCAACTACCCAAACTTTAAATATTTTAATACATGGTTTAAGAATAGCCTCTAATTTAACTCTTTAAATAAACCAAATCATCCAATTTCTTTTTTCTGTTTCCAGGCTGCCAAGTAGTCCTGGAGAAAGACATAAAGTAGAATACTTTTTCTTTTATTACAAACTGACCCAGACCCTCACTTCTAATCTCTAGGTAAAATCCTATTAGTTTGCCCAATGCTATTATGCCAAATATTTTACCTTATTTTTTTCCAAATATAAAGCTGGACTTTCTCTAATCCCTTAATTCTCTGGAGATAGGGGTACTTTTACTGAGACTGTTTAACATGAGCTCCCCCAATTTCTATCCAAATCAAAGTGCTCTGAACACTCATCCATTTCCTCCTGTGTGCTTCCTGCTTCAGGAAATAGTCATTGCGTTCAATCAGGGCTAACCCTCCAAATGAGCCCATGTTTTCTTTTATACTCAAAGATCTTTCTCTTCGAATATCTGCCCTTCCTCTTTGACCTTCAGTTTCTCCCCCTCTTTCTATACACAGGACTGAAAATTTCCCAAACTATGAGCAAACAGTGAAACACCCTTTATAATCTGAATTCTCCTGAGCCATTATGCTGTCTCTCATCAGCACATCGTCACTGAAACATAGTCTACAAAGCTCTGCCTGTATCTTTCTTTATTCCTTCATCCTCTGTACTTTTGGTTCTATCTACCCACTCTCTACAGAATTTAACCTCTTCAAAAATTAGCCTTTGGCTTTCCAAATCCAAAGATGTTCTTGATATTTCACACTCTTAAATGTTTCATATTCTTTATCCTTTTGAATCCCTCTGTGGTTTCTGAAACTATTTTGTGTTCCTTTTTAAAACACTGTGCTCCCATGATCATCAGTGCTTCATGATCTTTGCCTTATAGACCTGCTCCTAAATATAGTATTCTCTCTACTCAACTCTGCTCTCTCAACATTCCTGTGGGAGCCAATGCTATTTTTGCCATTGTTCTAACTAACATTTTGAACAGAATGAATCAGAAATCCCTATCTCTACATGAGCTCATGCTAAAGCTCCAATCACTTTTTTTTCAACAAGTTCCTCTAAGCAGGTATAATTAACAGTTTTAGATAAACCAACTTGTATACGTTTTTTGGTAATTCTTGGGAAATAAGCAATAAAATAATTAGGAGTAAAAGGTTATTATTTATGCATTGTGCTTCAGAAAAAAAGCCTGTCTTGTCTGTGGTATATATACAATATGTATTTTAGATGATGCTAGAGATAGATAGATAGATGATAGATTTATGTAATTTTGTATTTATATGTGTAAAATGTTAACATTATACTAATTTGTATAAAGAATGTATGGCTCTTTCTTGTATTATTTTTATTCTCAAACATTTCTAGAAGTTAAAATTATTTCAAAATAAAAATTATAAAAATAAGTGGAATGTAACTAAAGTTGGGTTGAAAAGAAATTTCATAGCTTTGAAGACATCCTATATAATAAAAAGGTAATATGCAAATTGACCCTAACAGCAGAATGACTGGTCACTATGGCACACACTGACCACCAGGGGGCAGATGCTCAATGCAGGAGATGCCTCATGGTGGTCAGTGTGCTCCCACAGGGGGAGCTCTGCTTAGCCCCAAGCCAGGCTCCTTGCTGCCAGCACAGTGGTGGTGGCAGGAGCCTCTCCTGCCTCCGCAGCAGCTCTAAGGATGTCCGACTGCAGCTTAGGCTTGCTCCCCGCTTACAAGTGGACATCCCCCAAGGGCTTCCGGGCTGCCAGAGGGATGTCTGACTGCCAACTTAGGCCCGATCCCCCGGGGAGCAGGCCTAAGCCAGCAGGTGGATATCCCAGACTGCAAGAAGGCACAGGCCAGGCTGAGGGACAACCCCCCCGAGTGCACAAATTTTTGTGCACTGGGCCTCTAGTTTATTATAAAACAAAGAAACTGAATACAAAAAGCTGAGCTTTCAACTCAATAAGCTTTAAAAAAAACAGACAAACACTATAGTCAAACATGCAGAAAAAATAATGGAGAAAAAGGCAGAAATTAATTTACATGATTAATAATAAAGCTGCAGGGAATTTTCACCTACCTATTCATTGCTAAAAAGATGCCCATTCTCTCCTTCATCTCCCTCTACTATTTGTTTCTCTCATCCTTTAATTGTAGAACTAGAAGCCCAGTGCACAAAAATTTGTGCACTTGGGGGAAGGGAGGGGGATCTCTCAGCCTGGCCTGTGCCCTTTCGCACTCTGAGGCCCCTTGGATGATGACCACCTGCTGGCTTAGGCCTGCTCCCCGGCGGGGATTGAGCCTAAGATGGCAGTCAGACATCCCTCTGGCAGCCCTCGGGGGATGACCACTTGCCAGCAGGATGCAGGCCTAAACTGCAGTTGGACATCTTTAGCACTACTGAGGAGGCAGGAGAGGCTCCCACCACCACCACTGTACTGGCAGCCATCAGCCTGGCTTGTGGCTGAGCAGAGCTCCTCCCACATGAGAACGCCATTACCACCAGAGGGCAGCTCCTGAATTGAGCATCTGCCCCCTGGTGGTCAGTGTGTGTCATAGTGACTAGTCATTCCCAGTCATTAGGGTCAGTTTGCATATTACCCTTTTACTATATAGAACAAAGGCCTGGTACACGGGAGGGGGCCGACTGGTTTGCCCTGAAGGGTGTCCCGGATCAGGGTGGGGGTCCCACTTGGGTGCCTGGCCAGCCTGTGTGAGGGGCTGATGGGTGTTTTCAACCTGGTCACACCCCCTTCAACGTAGGAGTCCCCACTGGGGTGCTTGGCCAGTCTAGGTGAGGGGCTGAGGGTCGTTTTCAGGCTGGTGGGTGACTGAAGCTCCCAACCTCTCCTTTTTCCTTTTTTTTTATTTATTCTGGGATTTACTGAGCCTGCTGCTAGCTGAAAGCAAGTTTCTGGGTTTGTTTAGCTTCTATAATTGCAACATTGTTTCTTAGAGTGCAGCTCAGAGGCCGGCAGCAGCAGGCGGGGAACCTTGGCTTCCTCCATCACTGGAGCAAGCAAGCCTCCTGTTTGCTTCAGCTGCCTGGCTGCCTGCCGCCACCTTGTTTCGCAGTTAATTTGCATATCGCCCTGATTAGCCAATGGGAAGCGTGTCAGAGGTACAGTTAATTACCATGTTTGTCTATTATTAAATAGGATAATTGACTATGCTTTAAATGTGCTTTTCTCTGTTTTTGTTATTGAAATTGCGTTATCTTTAAAGTACAGGCATTAGTGGGAAGATATGCCCTAGTTTGGAAGGTAAAGATAGTCTTTTCTGAGGCAGTGATGTGAGTACCATTATTTAAGTGATGAGTACAATACCCAAGGAAAAAGTGGGAGGAAAGTGGAAGAGAAACATGTGTAAAGTTTTGAAATAAAGAAAAATGGGCATTCTCAAGAAAGTAGAGCAAAGTAAGAAAGAAGAGATAAATCTAAAAGAAAAATAGCAATAGTAAAAAAAAAAGTTTGGCAACTATTTAAGAAACCAAATAAAATGAAATACTATACATATCAAATTAGAGAAGATCTTTTCTAATAATGATACCTACAATGAACAGGAAATAAGCCTTCTTAACCATTTTTCATGATAATATTAATTTGCACAAGTTCTATTGTATAAAACTATTTTAGAAATTTTGGTAATAAAGATCAAAGCCTACACTGAGAACTTCCAGTTGTTGGACTTTCCTAAATTTCAGAATAATCTAAAATTTGCATGAAGGCTAATACAAAAATGTGATATAAATAAGACGTTTATAATTATTTGATAAGAAAAATGGAAATTATTTTTTGAATCAGCACAGATCAAGTTAGCATCTTATGAATAGTATCTAACAATTCTATTATAAAATTATTTTTCCTCATTTTAAAAATTAAGAAACAGTTTCATAGAAGCTAAGAAAGTTGCCCCAAATCATATGACTAATGAAGAGTGAATCAGGGATCCAAGACTTACATAGTCTGACAATAAAATCTTCTCATTAAAGCACAACAGTGTGGTAATTGTAGGGTTGGACAGAGGTGGGAGAAGGGTAGGGGGGTTCAATGGTGATGGAAAATAAATAAAATAAAATAAAGAGGAAAAAATATTCATCATTATAACAGCTAAAAAAACACATATCCCTTAGTTATGCAACACCAGGATTTAAAAAATCATACTGTATCCACATATTTGCAATGTAGAAATTTATCATATATTAAGACTATCAATATATATATTAAAGGCTAATATGCAGAGTGTCTTCTCAACAATTCGACTGGGATATCGGGGCGTTCGATACTTAGCTATGATGTGCGCTGACCACCAAGGTGTGGCATGTAATGGAGGAAGGCCCCAGCTGGCAGCCTGCAGCTGGGGAAGAAAGGCCCCAGCTAGAAGTCCCTGATCGGCCCCTCAACAGCCAGGCCTAGGGACCCTATCTGTGCATGAATTTCGTGCACCAAGCCTCTAGTATCAGAAATAAACACTGATATTATACACCTCTCACGACCACATCAAAATTACAACTAAAATAATTACAGAAAAACTATCATAAAGAACCACCCAAAATCTGGCTCAATGGAAGTCCTATAACTAGAAAAGTGAAGAAAAAACTACATCAAGGCTGGTAGGACGGGTGGAAGCATGGAACAGACTGGTCCATAACCCATGTGTGGCATCTTTTTTAATCTGGAGGGATATCTCCACTGCAGAGACCTCCCCTGAGAAGCAAGGGGTACCAACCCCACACCAGACTCCTAGCCCAGGGTTCCAGAGCTGGGAAGAGCAGCCCCCACAACTCAGGGCTATAAAAACCAGTGGAGATTGTGGTTGAGTGACACAGGGCTGTTGGAGTCCCAGACAGTTCCCCTTAAAGGGCTGGTGCAGGAATTTATATGGTCCCACTTCCTCTGAGATCTAGCACTGGGTGGTGGCTTTGGGTTATCCAGGGACATATGGGAAGAACTGGATTGTCTTGCATCTGAGCAGGAATTCGGTGGTGGCTTTCTCCCAGATGGGGATGCTCACATGGATCATTGTTCTTGTGCTGGGACCTCCCCCATCACGGAGCTGACTGGCAGCCATAACTGAGTTTCCATCAGCCTGGCCCACATTGCTTGCTCTATCCTGGTGATTCCCTGAGACTCTGCCCCATTCTATTTGCAGCCCTGACCAAGCTGTTTGCAGTGTTTTTTCCATATCAGTGGCCTGCCCTGGCTCAGGCTTCATACTTTTCTAAAGTCTCTCGAACAAGTAAAACTGGCTTCAGCATACCCCAAACCTATCAATAAGAAGCCCAAGACTCAGCACCAGCACCATTCTGCCTTGCCTCACAGCTGGTCCTTGCCTTAGCAGTTCCAGGGCCAATATAAATAGCAGTCATCTTCAGATATCTCTCTGTAGCTCCTGCCAGGCAGCCCCAGGCCGTAATTGACTTTGTACCTCCCAAAAGGCCCGAGAGCCAGAGCACCAGGTTGACATCTTCAAACCATAATAGATTACAACTCTACACATCCATAAGTGAAACACTCAAGGGGCAGATTCAGTGAGCACCAAAGCCCCACTAAAGCAAGTTCTACTCCATAGGGGTATCTACTGCACAGCAGCTCTTCCACTGTAGTCACAGCTGGTTCTTACAGCCAATTGTCCTGGGGGTGACACCAAAAGCAAGCAAGGCTCAACTACAAGACTGTGCACATAACTCAGGCAGGGGTATGCATAGAGTGCCCAGCTCAGGTGACTGGGGAGGCTGAGCCACTGGGCTCTACAGGACACCTACTACACAAGGACCCTCTACCAATTCAAGGAAACATAGCCGTTCTACCTAATACGTAGAAACAAACACAGGGAAGCAGCCAAAATGCAAAGACAAAGAAACATGTCAGAAATGAATGAAATGGAATCAAGAAAACTCCTGATTATAATGTTGCTCAAAGATCTTAATGAGAGTTTCAAGGGACTTAGTGAAACTTTCAAGGATCTTAGTGAGAATTTCAAAGACATGAAAAAGGACCAGTCAGAAATTCAGTATACACTAACTGAAATAAAGAATAATTTACAGGTATTCAACAGTAGAGTAGAGCATCCCAAGAATCAAATCAATGATTTGGAATATGAGGAAGCTAAAAACACTGAATCAGAAGAGCAAAAAGAAAAAAGAATAAAAAAATATGAGGTTCTGTAAAGAGCCTCTGGGACAACTTCAAGCATACCAACATTCACATTATGGGAGTCCCAGAAGTTGAAGAGAGAGAGCAAGAAATTGAAAACCTATTTGAAGAAATAACATCAGAAAATTACTCCTACCTGGTGAAATAAATACACTTAAGAGTCCTAAATAAGAGGAACCTACAGATGTCCACACCAAGACACATCAAATTAAAGAGCTAAGTGTTAAAGACAAAGAGAAAATCTTAAAAGCAGCAAAAGAAAAGCAGTTATCTAAAAGAGAATGCCCATACAACTGTCAGCTGATTTATCAACAGAAACTATGCAGGCCAGAAGAGAGTGGCAAGAAATATTCAAAGTGATGAATAGGAATGACATACAAACAAGATTACTCCAACCAACAAAGGTATCATTTAGAATTGAAGGTCAGATAAACAGCTTCACAAACAAGAAAAAGCTAAAGGAGATCATCACCACCAAACTGGTATTACATTAAATGTTGAAAGGTATTCTCTAAGAAGAGGAAGATGAAGAGGAAAGGCGAAAGAAGAAAGGAGAAAGGAGAAGGAGAAGAATGAGGAGAAGAAGAGCAAAAATATAAATAAAATGGCAATAAATATATATTTGGAAGGAAGAAGGGTTGTGGGGTATAGGAATAGATTAAGCAAAGATCTTATATGCAAAAATGCAATACCTATGGACACAAACAATAGAGGGTGAAGGCCTGGGGCAGGGAAGGAACTGGGTAGATGGGGGGGGAAAGGGGGACATCAGCAATATTATCAACAATAAAGCTTTATTTTAAAATAAAGAAAATTAAAAGGCTCTGTCCTAGCCCGTTTGGTTCAGTGGATAGGGGGTCGGCCTGCAGACTAAAGGGTCCCAAGTTCAATTCTGGTCAAGGGCACATGCCTGGTTTGTGAGCTCAATCCCTAGTAGGGGGCATGCAGGAGGAAGGGAATCAATGATTCTCCCTCACATTGATGTTTCCTTCTCTCCCTCTCCCTTCCTCTCTGAAATCAATTTTTTAAAAAAGAAAAGAAAAAGCTCCAACAAGTTTTGTGTAATGGAATTTGTTTTCAATGCCATTCCTGGCACCTTGACCAATGCCTAATGCAAAGTGGGGGCTGAGTTATACTTGATGAATGAATGAATGAAAGCATTTGTCACACACTGAGCAGGATCCTTTGAAGTCCTTGGCCACACCTCACTTCCCAGCAGAACCTCCTATCCCTGGGTCCTGCTGCATCTGGACAATTAAAGATGTTTGTCAAGTTGCCCACCTTCCCTTCTTTTTCTCTCAGTGCTGGGTGGAGAAGGGAGGGAGGACCTGGTCTCCTCTTAACTCCAGGCTGCTTTGCCTTTCTCACTCTCTCCCAGGGCCCAGCAGCCTTCTTGCTTCCTCTTCTCCCCTCTCCTGACAGCCTCCCTCTTGGACTTTCCAGGTTCTTTGTGGCAACTACCCTAGAGGTGCCTTTCTCCTCCTCTCCCTGCTCTGGGGTATCCCGCAGGAAGGCACGTCTCTATGTCACCTAACTAGCAGGACACTGTGACCCCTCTTTGTGGGGCTGAGGCTGCCCATATCCTGAGATTTCTCTTATGACCTCACCTTCTGTAAGTGAATCAGAGGCTGTTTCATTTTCCCTTTCACTTCAGCTGCTCACCTGGCTCAAGGTCCACCCCTGCATGGGCTGGACTTCCCAGCCTGGAGCTCCCCTAGTGGCAGGTGCATTTTCACTTTTCCTACATCAGGTGGGATTGCCCCTCTGTCCAGGCTAAAAGCTGCACCATGGAGCTCTGCAGAATTACATCTCAGCAGTGCTGCAAGTTCAGAGATCCAGACAGAGCAGAAGGCTGAGACCCAGAAAAGGATTTTGAGACCAGAGACACCAACCAAGGCTGGGTGAGACCCAGGTGACAGGCTCTGAGTGGACACTTGGATCCCCATCTGCTGACAGAGACCAGAGACCAGAGGCCAGGATGAAGCTGGACTTGGCTGTGTGTTGCACGCTGGTGCTGGTGCTGATGCTGATGGCCTCGGTGCTGACCAGGACAGGAGCAGCTCCTGCCCCTACGCCCCCCAGGACCCTCCTGGGTGCAAGGGGCTGCCACATGGGCCAATTTAAGTCTCTGTCGCCACAAGAGATGAAGGCCTTCAAGAGGGTCAAGGGCGCCCTGGAAGAGTCGCTCCTGCTTAAGAACTGGCCCGGGTTCGATTCCGGTCAAGGGCATGTACCTTGGTTTCGGGCACATCCCCAGTAGGAGGTGTGCAGGAGGCAGCTAGCTGATCGATGTTTCTCTCTCGTGGATGTTTCTCTCTATCCCTCTCCCTTCCTCTCTGTAAAACGTCAATAAAATATCTAATAAAAAAAATAAAATAAAAGAATACAGCAGATGTGTGGCCGCTGGAGACCTGTGTGCCTGACCCTGACACCCACCGGCAACCTATCCCAGCCTCTTGGATTTTATTTATGCATGCCCTCCCTTTTGTAATTTATTGTCTCCCAACCACTATTTATATATTTATGGGTGTGAATTGTCAAACTCAGACCTGACAAAATATTTATTTTTCTACTTTTTGTAAAAATTTTGCAAATAAAAAATGAGTACAAGAAAAAATAGAATTTATCAAACTTGTCTCAACATTAATAAAGAAAAATAAATTGGAAATCCAGTATATTCTTGTGACATATTTATATATATATATATATACTAGAAGCCCGGTGCACAAACTTGTGCATGGTTGGGGCCCTAGGGGTGGCCTGCTGGGACCCGTCCCCAGTCCCCCATCCTCCATACTCATAGCCCCACAGCCCCACAGCCCCGGCTGGTAGCATGCCATGGGCTGGTGCCACCCCCTCACCTGCTCCACCATCCCGCCTGTGGGGTGATCAATTGGGGCGGGCCAGGTCCCCCACCGAGCTCCCTCAGTGCCTGGGAGCCAGGAAGAAGCCCCGTCACCACCACCACTGGTCGCAGTCTATGGGTGAGAGGCAGGGTAATCAGGCCCTCCTCTGAGCACCAACTTGGCCTGGCAGTGCCCGCTCACCTCCACCATCACGCCACAGGCCAGCATTCGTCGGTGCCCATCGGGGCCGGCAGTGCCTCCAATGCTGCCCTCTGCCAGCACCCTGTTGCCGATGCCAGCCGTATTCCACGCTGCCTTCCTGGTGGTCGGTGTACATCATAGCAAGTAGTCAAACTCCAGGTCGAATGACCAACCATAGGGACAATTTGCATATTAGGCTTTTATTGTATAGGACATGTATATGTGTATATACATGTATATGAGTAGATAACTGATAGATGGTAAAGAGAGAGACTTTTAAACAAGATAGCATGTATCTGAATTTGAGGTCTACCACTAATCTCAGCAGGACTTTATGGAAATTCAGTGAGATAATTCATGTAAACTGTTTAGCAGAATGCCATGCACACAGTGATACTCACCAACGTGTACACCTCATATGTCAACTAGGCTCTCTCTGGTACCAGACTGCAACATAAAATGTACTTGGTTTGGAAAGTCTAAATGATTTTTTAAGAAACCTAGAACCTTGTCCTAGCAAGTGTAGCTCAGTGAATAGAGCATCAGCCTGCAGATTGAAGGGCCCTGAGTTTGACTGTAATCAAAGGGCATAGGCCCAGGTTGCGAGTTCAATTCCCACTAGGGGTAGTGTAGGAGGCAGCCAATCAATAATTATCTCTCATCTTTGGTGTTTCTGTTTCTCTTCCTCTCCTTTCCTCTCTGAAATCAATTAAAAAAAATTTTTTTAAAAAAGAAAAAACACAGAACCTTGAGAATTTCCTGGCTTCTGCATTCAACATGCCATCCTTTCCCAACCATGGTAGACAGCCAGATGTTAAACTCCATTCTAATGACATATTTGTGAATAGACATCACTTAAAGTCTTGAGGTCGTGCGC
>NW_006289390.1:283603-284182 GCF_000327345.1 Myotis davidii
CGCCCATGGCACCCTGTCTCATCCAGGCAGAACAGTTGGAGGCCTTGGTTCCAGCAAATACTAAGCATGTATACACAAACAGACACACACACTTAGACACACACATAAGTACACCACACAGCATCTATACTAATAAAAGGGTAATATGCTAATTAGACCAAACATCTTCCAGATGTCCTTCCGGACAAAACCATGGTGGCAGGGGCCAAGGCAAAGGCGGTTAGGAGCGATCAAGCCATAAGGGATAGCACCAGCTGGAAAAAGCAGTTAGGGGGCAATGAGGCAGCAGGGGAGGGCAGTTAAGGGGCAATCAAGCCAGCAGGCAGAGGCAGTTAGGGGAGATCAGGCAGGCAGACAGAGGCAGTTAGGGGCTTCAGCCTGGCAGGCAGAGCGGTTAGGGGCAATCAGGCAGGCAAGCAGGCAAGTGGTTAGGAGTCAGAGGTTCCAGATTTTGAGAGGAATGTTCAACTGCTGGTTTAGGCCCAATCCCAGGCCTAAACTGGCAGTCGGACATCCCCTGAGGGGTCCCGGATTGGATAGGGTGCAGGCCGAGTTGAAGGACCCCCGCCCCACACAAAC
>NW_006289390.1:288483-289592 GCF_000327345.1 Myotis davidii
GTCTGAGGAGTTTATGGAAATTCAGTGAGATAATTCATGTAAACTGTTTAGCAGAATGCCATGCACACAGTGATACTCACCAACGTGTACACCTCATATGTCAACTAGGCTCTCTCTGGTACCAGACTGCAACATAAAATGTACTTGGTTTGGAAAGTCTAAATGATTTTTTAAGAAACCTAGAACCTTGTCCTAGCAAGTGTAGCTCAGTGAATAGAGCATCAGCCTGCAGATTGAAGGGCCCTGAGTTTGACTGTAATCAAAGGGCATAGGCCCAGGTTGCGAGTTCAATTCCCACTAGGGGTAGTGTAGGAGGCAGCCAATCAATAATTATCTCTCATCTTTGGTGTTTCTGTTTCTCTTCCTCTCCTTTCCTCTCTGAAATCAATTAAAAAAAATTTTTTTAAAAAAGAAAAAACACAGAACCTTGAGAATTTCCTGGCTTCTGCATTCAACATGCCATCCTTTCCCAACCATGGTAGACAGCCAGATGTGAAACTCCATTCTAATGACATATTTGTGAATAGACATCACTTAAAGTCTTGAGGTCGTGCAGAGAGGTAATATGGAGCACCACTGGTTTAAAACAATAATTACTACCCTTTCTCCTACAAAGTGTCTCTAATCTCAAATCTTATTTTGGACATATCAACTACCAAGAGTTTAGGAAGGGGTTGTCTTTGCCCTGCTCCCATGGCACCCTGTCTCATCCAGGCAGAACAGTTGGAGGCCTTGGTTCCAGCAAATACTAAGCATGTATACACAAACAGACACACACACTTAGACACACACATAAGTACACCACACAGCATCTATACTAATAAAAGGGTAATATGCTAATTAGACCAAACATCTTCCAGATGTCCTTCCGGACAAAACCATGGTGGCAGGGGCCAACAAGGGCCAGTGGCACAGGAGAGGCAGCGGCACCAAGGGCCCGGGCCAGTCCCATGTGCGCTGCGCAACCCCTCCGTCCGCAGAGGTGGGCTCTGGGAGAGGCGGGCCGGTCCCACCCGTTGCCACATGGCCCCTCCGTCCGCAGAGGCGAGCACTGGGAGAGGCTGGGTGTCCTGTGGTCCTGGAGCCTCCGCAAAGGCTAGACGGGGGGG
>NW_006289390.1:289618-297277 GCF_000327345.1 Myotis davidii
GGCAAGTGGTGGAGTCAGAGGTTCCAGATTTTGAGAGGAATGTTCAACTGCTGGTTTAGGCCCAATCCCAGGCCTAAACTGGCAGTCGGACATCCCCTGAGGGGTCCCGGATTGGATAGGGTGCAGGCCGAGTTGAAGGACCCCCGCCCCACACACACACACACAAATTTCGTGCTCCAGGCCTCTAGTGTTATACATAAAAACCATGTTCTTAACATCATTAAAGGTGTTTGTTTATGGAATTAAAATGATAGGTGATTTTAATTTTTTTCCTTATATTTATCTTTTTTTCAATTGTTCTTTAGTTGTAAATATATATTATTCTTCAAAAAGTTTATATATTGCCTTCATTAAGAGAAAAAATAATTTTTAAAAGAAAAAGAGGTGGTACATAATCAATTTAAGACAATATTCTTTCAAAGTACAAGCTTTTTTAAATGGCCCATTAGTTATATGCTTCAATTAGTTGGAAGTTTTTACTTACATGGAATAATCTATGAAATAACCCAACAATTGCAAGCAAATGACAGGATTAGAGTGTTTCTCTCCCCCTAAAGGTGAAATATTCCATTTAATATGTGTATATCTTATTTTCTCATATTTTATATAAGTGAAAGCTATATTTATGTGATATAAATTTTATATGTGACTATTCAAAAATATCTCCAAATTTGTTTTAATGGAGCCCAAAATAACACAAAATTCAAAGAATAAATTCTTTAAAAAATTTTATGATTCAAATACCATTGGGATAAAGCCTAAGTTTGTTGGGACATGAGAGAGGGGAGGGCCTGAAAAATTTAACACTTGAGAGCCCATTCTATATATTAAAGTGGTAGCAATTCATTTCACTCATTTTAATCAAAGGGAAAATGGATGTACATGATTCCAAAAGTCTTCATTTCTCTAACTCTTCACCTGAAAGTAACAGAAAACTACTGCAGTTAGCATAAAAGGGTGTTTATAGGTCCCAAGGAGCAGAATACAGAGAGGATTTAGGAAGGGACAGAGAACAGGAACTGAAATCCGCCAGGCCGGGTTGGATGCTCATCTGTTTCATTCATGTTTTTAAACATATTTTCTCCCAGTTCAAAGGGAGGTTAAAGATAGTTGCTCCATAGACGAAGCCAGAGTGAAATAAGTTGGGTCCTCTTAGTTTACATTCAAAATGTCTAGAAAATAGAATTCAACTGGGGCCCAGATTTGGTAAGGAATTCACCTTGTTCAAACAGCTAGAGGCAGAGATCTCCTTGTGTAGGTGTCACTCATGGCTTTAAAAGCCTTCTGTTTTTTGTAACATTATTTCAACATAAATTCCTGGGGGAAAAAATCACTGTGTGCTATGCCAAAATTCTTAAAGACAAAGGTATGCAAATGTTTGACAAATGACTTTACAGTTTTATTAAGTGAATATCAGTAAAACCTTTAAAACACTAAGAAAAAAGGAAGATATGTAAGAATATCAATCAAACATAAAAATCCCATCAGTGTTGCAGTGTATATAGATTACAGCTCATACTGCATTTATCAGGTGTACCGGTTAGTAATGCAGATTTTTTTTCAATAGATGGAGTTACACATATGATTTTGTTGTATTGACAGCAAGCTTCAGAACTTCATATGTCAAATTTCCCGACGGTGTTAACATCATAGATATTATTACACTTAGAAATGTCAAATTTTGTGCTAAAAAAGCATTTGCGGGAAGTTTTAATTCATTATTTTGAAGAAAAGTGCTGCTGAAAGTTATCGTACAGTCTGGATGCTTATGGTGAACATGCTCCATCTTAAGATATTTGTGAACGCTGGTTTAAATGCTTTAAAACTGATGATTTCAATGTGAAAGACAAAGAACGTCCAGGTCAACTGAATGTTCTTTGAAAAGTGGATTTGTTTTGAGAATCCCAAACGTGCAAAATCATGGGTTGATCCAGGTCAACCATCAACAGCAACTGCAAGGCCACATTGCTTCAAAAAGAAGACAACGAACGCTCTGCATTTGGTGGGATCAGGAAGGTGTGGTGTATTATGACCTTCCAAAACCAGGGGAAAAAAGCCCAAACTTATAGAATCTATACTAATAATAGGGGAATATGCAAATTGTCTGGGACGCCCTCACAGTAACAGTCACAACGGAACAGCGGGTTGCGTGGGGCGAAAAGGCCAACAGGGGTGTTAGTGAGGGATGACCAAATGACTGAACAGCTGGCTGAGTGGGGCAACCAGGCCTGCAGGGGGGCAGTTGGGGGCAAACAGGCTGGCAGGGGTGCAGTTGGGGGTGAACAGGCCAGCAAGATTGGGCAGTTAGTGGTGAGCAGGTCGACAGGGTGTGCACTTGGGGGCGAACAGGCAGGCAGGTGAGCAGTTAGGAGCCAGTGGTCCCGGTTTGTGAGAGGGACATCCCCCGAGGGGTCCCAGATTGTAGAGGGTGCAGGCTGGGCTGAGGGGACCCCCTTTACCCCCCCGTGCATGAATTTCGTGCACCAGGCCTGTAGTGTCTTTATACTTGATGTGTGACAGAGGCTCTGTTGTTTGAAGAAGAGCATTTGATTTGAATAATAAAAACATGAAATATTACAGAAACCTAGCTTATATGATGATCTAATAGGTTATTAATAACTTCTATTTTGTAGGGTGTGGATATTGTCACATCACAGACTATATAGTATCAATTTCTATCAATAAGATCTAGAGCACCCGTGGGCAAACTACGCCCCGCGGGCCGGATCCGGCTCGTTTGAAATGAATAAAACTAAAAAAAAAAAAAAGACCTTACCCTTTTATGTAATGGTGTTTACTTTTAATTTATATTAGTTCACACAAACACTCCATCCGTGCTTTTGTTCTGGCCCTCCGGTCCAGTTTAAGAACCCATTGTGGCCCTCAAGTCAAAAGTTTGCCCACCCCTGATCTAGAGTCATGAGGACAAATTTATGTGTTCTCCACTCTACTATAAAATAAGTTTAGCTCGCCGAAACCGGTTTGGCTCAGTGGATAAGCTCACAATGTGTCACACACAGATATTTGAATCTTATTTCATTTTCAGGCATTGTATACAAAACAGGACAAAACTATAAATATTTCAAGATGACTGTAGATATAAACTGAAGGCAAAATTGCTATTGTTGAAAGTTGAAAGTCTCACCAGAGTAATATCTTTATTTGTTATTATTTCTAAATAAATGTGTTAATTTCTACTAAAGTATTATAAGATGAAATAAAGAGAAAAATAAGTATAACCATATTCAATAATGGAAAAATATGCACTTTAGTCTGCAGAAGCTTACTGTACTCAAAACACTAGCTTTTTTTGCATGACTTCCAAAAACTTAAGCATCATGTTCCTAGAGATTTAACAGTGTAAAACGACAAAGAAAAACAATACAGGATACTGCTTTGTCATACCTTTATTTTTCAAAACTACATATACCAACTGAAAGTTAAACCTCTAATTCATGTAAACATTATCTAATTCATGACATCTGTAGCCATTCAGTTTGACTCAAGATAAAACAATAAAGGACAAGAAAATGATTTTATTTTTCAATCAGTTTCAATATTCAATGCATATTCAAATTGCTGACAACTGCTGATCTTTGTATAGATTTCATTTTTGGAACTTTTTAATTGGCATTTATCTTTTCTAAATTTAACACTTGCCACAAACCCTTTGGAAAGTTAACATTAGTCAGACATGGTATCTGTTTCCCCCATAGTCCCTTTCATCATTTTATTGTTTCCCTGGAGCATCTGCAGGGCTGTGTTACAACCTGCGAAGCCATCACACCATACTCCCCTTAGGCGATCTTAGCTGCCAATCTGGTTCTGCTACAGCATTTCTTCATACAAACTCACTACAATTTCTTTCTTTTTCAGTAATTAGAGTCTACATTTTGTTTCTATCAGAAATGAATTTTCTAGAAAAGCAAATTAGATACCTTTGTCTTCTTTTTCCAAATTTCAGAGTTAATTTCATTTTATATTGGTGATTATTTAGTTGTTCATGAAAAGTAAAAGTTAATGCCTTTATGTAGAATTAGTTTTAATTCCTAGCCCTGGCCAGTGTTACTCAGTGGTCAGTAGTTAGAGTGTGATCCCACACACCAAAGGGTCACAAATTCTATTTTTGGTCAATGGCACATACCTGGTTTGCAGGTTCAATCCATGGCCCAAGTTGGGTTACATGCAGGAGGAAACCAATTGATGTATCTTTTACACATTGATGTTTCTCTCTCTCTCTTTCTCTCTCTCTCTCTCCCTCCCTCCCCCCTCCTTCCATTCCTCCCTCCCTCCTCACCATTCCACTTTCTCTAAACATCAGTGGGGAAAATGTCTTCCCATGAGGATTAACAAAAAACAAAACAAAACAAAAAAACAGGAATTCAGTTTAATCCCAGAGGGAAAAAAATTAGTTTTTTCATTGATATTATTTCCCTAGCTAGGTTTAATTCAACTCACATTTCTTTTATTTATCTTTTTGTCTGTATATGAGATTGTCTTTTCTTTTCTTTTCTTTCTTTTTTACTTTTTTGTCTTTTTTTGCTTAATCCTTTCACCTTTACTCACAGTTCTTTTAATAATCAGTTATAATCCCCACAAGAATTTGAGCAGCAATAATACACAGTGTAACTCCTGCTCACTTTAAAGTTCTAGTGAACTCAAAGGTAAAGCATCCCCAGGTAACCAGAAAGAATGATGATAAAAAGAATATGCCCCTACCCTACAAAAAGGGAGGCATTCATTTCTTCCCTGTAGATTTGTTTATTCTATACTTAACACAAGGATAATAAGCTTTTAAAGGAATTTTGCTTAAAGAGGAGACAGTTAACTCTTGTTAATCCATATACATATATATATAAACCTAATATGAAATGTGTCCCCTCGGGAGTTCAACCGACCAGAAGTTCGAACTCTCACTATGACATCTGCTGACCCCCAGGGTGTGGCGTGGAACAAAGGAAGGCCCTGGCCCTGGCCAGCAGCCAGGGAAGGGAGGCCCCAGCAGGCAGCCGGCAGCCTCTAGGGCAGTGATGGCGAACCTATGACACTCCTATCCCTGGGTCCTGCTGCATGTCACGTGTCACCTGACACCCACACTCATTTTTTTTTGGTTGATTTTTCTTTGTTAAATGGCATTTAAATATATAAAATAAATATCAAAAATATAAGTCTTTGTTTTGCTATGGTTGCAAATATCAAAAAATTCCTATATGTGACACGGCACCAGAGTTAAGTTAGGGTTTTTCAAAATGCTGACATGCCGAGCTCAAAAGGTTTGCCATTACTGCTCTAGGGACAATGCCCATGCACAAATTTCATGCACTGGGCCCCTAGTTATGAAATAAACAAATATGAACCAGAAGATACATAAGAAATTCATTGTGGTTTTCAAATGATAGGTGAAAGCTTTCAAACTGTCCCTTTGGTGAACTGAAGACCTGCTGTAATCAGGTAATAAGAAGTATATCTGAGTCTGAGTTCTCTTATCAGTTCCGGTATCCATAACCCTTGACCTGCATAGTCTAGACATCCGCTCCACAGGGAAATTCATCCGACTTATGCTTCATTACCTCAGCAGCATTCTAGATATTTACTAATAAATCTCACAAATTAATCAGGAACTGGGTAGAGGGGAGATTATAGAGCGGGGGGAAGGGGGAACATCAGTAATACTCTCAACAATAAAGATTATTTTTTAAATAACTCAAAAAATGTTTAAAAATAAAAAAAGTTCTGTCCTAGCTGCTTTGGCTCATTGGATAGAGCATCGGCCTGCATACTGAAGGGTACCGGGTTGAAGTCTGATCAAGAACACATGTCCAGGTTGCAGGCTGGATACCCCGTAGAGGGCATTAAAGAGGCAGCCAATCAATAATTCTCTCTCAATATTGATGTTTCTCTCTCTCCCTCTCACTTCCACTCAGAAATCAATTAAAACACACACACACACACACAAAAAAAAATCTAACAAGGTTTGTTTAATGGAATTTGTTTTCAATGCCATTCCTGGCACCTTGAGCAATGCCTAATGCAAAGTGGGGGCTGTTATACTTGATGAATGAATGAATGAAAGCATTTGTCACACACTGAGCAGGATCCTTTGAAGTCCTTGGCCACACCTCACTTCCCAGCAGAGCCTCCTATCCCTGGGTCCTGCTGCATCTGGACAATTAAAGATGTTTGTCAAGTTGCCCACCTTCCCTTCTTTTTCTCTCCCTGCTGGGTGGCGAAGGGAGGGAGGACCTGGTCTCCTCTTAACTCCAGGCTGCTTTGCCTTTCTCACTCTCTCCCAGGGCCCAGCAGCCTTCTTGCTTCCTCTTCTCCCCTCTCCTGACAGCCTCCCTCTTGGACTTTCCAGGTTCTTTGTGGCAACTACCCTAGAGGTGCCTTTCTCCTCCTCTCCCTGCTCTGGGGTATCCCGCAGGAAGGCACGTCTCTATGTCACCTAACTAGCAGGACACTGTGACCCCTCTTTGTGGGGCTGTGTGTGTTTGTCTCTCCCTTCCCTTTCTCTTCCACATTATTCCCCTGTGCTTTTCCATGGGTTTGCATGGGGCTGGAAATGGACATTTCCAGGAAAACTCAAGCAATTTGGGTACTCCCGTGCTTCCAGAGAATGAGCTGCAGAGAGTCCTAGAAGTGTCGTGGAGAAGTCAATCCTTGGGATTCTCAAGTAAATATTTTAAGAATCAGAACTAGGACATACTGGAATCAGCATCTGGAAATATAAGGTTACTAGAGGCCCGATGCACGAAAATTCGTGCAAGAGTAGGCCTTCCTTCTTCCAGCTGCCAGCACTGGTTTCCCTCTGGCACCCCGGACCTGGGCTTCCCTCCAGACCCACAGGCAGGTACCCGGGACCCAGGCAGCTTCCCTTCAGCTCCGGCTTTGTCCAGAAGGACATCTGGAATGATGTCTGGAAGGACGTCTGGTCTAATTAGCATATTACCCTTTTATTATTATAGATTTTTTTCTTACTCTAACTTAACTCTCTTCTTATTCAGCATTCATTCAGGCATTGAGGAGGGAGTCTATGCCTCTCACGAGGAGATCACTGTGGTGAGGGTGAACACTGCACTCAACCAAGAAGACCTACAGTTATAGGAGCAGGTGTTGGGGGCTTGTGAATTACCTAGATTGATTGGAAGGCCAGTGGTGAGGTCCTGGCCCAAAGCAGAGGCAGCAGCGGGCATCTCCCGTGTTGAGCATCTGCCCCCTGGTGGTCAGTGCGTGTCATACCTACCAGACGGTAGGACAGTCAGGTGGTCACCTAGCCTTTTATATATATAGATATGCATTATCTATGAACACAGATAATAGCATGGTGAAGGCCTGGAGTGGGGTTAATGGGGAGGGAAGGGGGAACATCAGTAATACTCTCAACAATAAAGATTATTTTTTAAATAACTCAAAAAATGTTTAAAAATAAAAAAAGTTCTGTCCTAGCTGCTTTGGCTCATTGGATAGAGCATCGGCCTGCATACTGAAGGGTACCGGGTTGAAGTCTGATCAAGAACACATGTCCAGGTTGCAGGCTGGATACCCCGTAGAGGGCATTAAAGAGGCAGCCAATCAATAATTCTCTCTCAATATTGATGTTTCTCTCTCTCCCTCTCACTTCCACTCAGAAATCAATTAAAACACACACACACACACACA
>NW_006289390.1:297396-321695 GCF_000327345.1 Myotis davidii
GTTTTGAGTGATGAATGAATGAATGAAAGCATTTGTCACACACTGAGCAGGATCCTTTGAAGTCCTTGGCCACACCTCACTTCCCAGCAGAGCCTCCTATCCCTGGGTCCTGCTGCATCTGGACAATTAAAGATGTTTGTCAAGTTGCCCTCCTCCCCTTCTTCTTCTCTCAGTGCTGGGTGGGGAAGGGAGGGAGGACCTGGTCTCCTCTTAACTCCAGGCTGCTTTGCCTTTCTGACACTCTCCCCGACCCTCCCAGCAGCCTTCTCCCTTCCTCTTCTCCCCTCCCCTAACAGCCTCTCTCTTGGAAGTTCCAGGTTCTTTATGGCAACTACCCTAGAGGTGCCTTTCTTCTCCTCTCCCTGCTCTGGGGTATCCTGCAGGAAGGCAAATCTCTATGTCCCCTAACCAGCAGGACACTGTGACCCCTCTTTGTGGGGCTGGGGCTGCCCATATCCTGAGATTCCTCTTATGACCTCACCTTCTGTAAGTGAATCAGAGGCTGTTTCATTTTCCCTTTCACTTCAGCTGCTCACCTGGCTCAAGGTCCACCCCTGCATGGGCTGGACTTCCCCAGCCTGGAGCTCCCCTAGTGGCAGGTGACTTTTCACTTTTCCTACATCAGGTGGGATTGCCCCTCTGTCCAGGCTAAAAGCTGCACCATGGAGCTCTGCAGAATTACATCTCAGCAGTGCTGCAAGTTCAGAGATCCAGACAGAGCAGAAGGCTGAGACCCAGAAAAAAGCAGCTCCTGCCTCTACGCCCCCCAGCACCCACCTGGGTGCAAGGGGCTGCCACATGGGCCAGTTCAAGTCTCTGTCGCCACAAGAGATGAAGGCCTTCAAGAGGGTCAAGGACGCCCTGGAAGAGTCGCTCCTGCTTAAGAACTGGAGCTGCGGCTCCCGCCCACTCCCCAGGACCCGGGACCTGAGGCAGCTGCAGGTGTGGGAGCGCCCTGTGGCCTTGGAGGCTGAGCTGGCCCTGACACTGAAGGTCCTGGGGACCTTGAAGAACTCGACCCTGGGGGACATCCTGGACCAGCCCCTGCACACGCTGCACCACATCCACTCCAAGCTTCAGGCCTGTGCCCCAGCTCAGGCCACAGCAGGCCCCAGGCCCCGGGGCCTCCTCCGCCAATGGCTGCATCGCCTCTGGGAGGCCGGGAAGAAGGAATCCCAGGGCTGCCTTGAAGCCTCTGTCACATTGAACCTCTTCCGCCTCCTCACCCGTGACCTGAGATGTGTGGCCGCTGGAGACCTGTGTGCCTGACCCTGACACCCACCTGCAACCTGTCCCAGCCTCTTGGATTGTATTTATGTATGCCCTCCCTTTTTGTAATTTATTGACTCCCACCCACTATTTATATATTTATGGGTGTGAATTGTCAAACTCAGACCCGACAAAATATTTATTTTTCTACTTTTTGTAAAAGTTTTGCAAATAAAAAATGAGTACAAGAAAAAATAGAATTTATCAAACTTGTCTCAACATTAATAAAGAAAAATAGCCGAAACTGGTTTGGCTCAGTGGATGGAGCGTCGGCCTGTGGACTGAAGGGTCCCTGGTTCGGTTCCGGTCAGGGGCGTGTGCCTGGGTAGTGGACGCATCCCCAGTGGGAGATGTGCAGGAGGCGGCTGATTGATGTTTCTCTCTCATCGATGTTTCTGACTCTCTGTCTCTCTCCCTTCCTCTCTGTAAAAAATCAATAAAATATATTTAAAAAATAAAGAAAGAAAGAAAGAAAGAAAGAAAAATAAATTGGAAATCCAGTATATTCTTGTGATATATTTATATGTATATCCACATATGTAAAGAAATAATATGCTATTTGGTCCTAAAGGTGTCTGTCATGACCAGTCAAAGGTGCACATGTTCAGGAAATGGTGGGCAGGGACAGGGGCGGGGACTTGCTCCACTGGGACATGATGCTGTAAGGGGGCTTCAGGACAGCCGAGGCAGCCCACCCCCCACCCATGCCCCCGCCACCCGGAGGAAGTGGGTGCAGGCTCCAGGCACTGCTCGGCCCTGAGTGGGGTCTTTAGGATGGGGGCGGGGCCTCTGCAGAGAGTTCTCAGCACTCTTGCTCTGGAGTCTGAAAGCGTGGAAAGAAAGGGAGAGCACATAGGCAGTTGGGGAGATCAGATGAGGAGGGGAGAGCAGTTAGGGGCATCAGGCAGGAAAGAGAGCAGTTGAGGGCATCAGGCAGGCAGGTGAGTGCTTAGGAGCCAGTGGTTCTGGATTACCAGAGGGATCCTAAATTGGACAGGGTGCAGGTCAAGTTGAGCGACCCCCCACCCCTGTGCACTAATTTCATGCACTGAGCCACTAGTATGTATATATATATGTATATATTTATATACGTATATATGCATGTATGTATGTATGTATGTATGTATGTACACTAGAGGCCCAGTGCACAAATTTGTGCATGGGTGGGGCGCTTTGGTGTAGCCTGCAGGGGTCGGGCCCCAGCTCACACCCCCAACCTCACCGCCCTGCAGCCCCGCCTGGCACCCTGCCTTGGCCTGGTGCCTCCCCCTCACCTGTCCCACCATCCCACCTGTGGGGCGATTAATCGGGGCCAGGTCCCCCACTCGGCTCTCTCAGTGCCTGGGAGCCAGGCAGCAGCCCCGCAACCACTGTCGCTGGTCGCCATCTGCTGAGCGATAGGCAGGGCAATCAGGCCCCTGAACTCACCCACCTTGGCCTGATACTGCCTTCTCACCTACTCCCCCATCCTGCCGCAGTCCGCTCTCGTGGGGGCCCATCGGGGACAGCAGTGCCACCACTGCTGCCCTCTGCCAGCACCCTGTTGCTGGCACCAGCCATGTTCCACTCCACCCCCTGGTGGTCAGTGCACATCATAGCAAGTGGACAAACTCCAGGTCGAACAAGCACCCAAGGGGACAATTTGCATATTAGGCTTTTATTATATAGGATATATGTGTGTGTGTGTATGTGTGTTTGTGTGTGTGTTTGTGTGTGTGTGTGTGTGTGTGTGTGTAGATAACTGATCGATGGTAAAGAGAGAGACTTTTAAACAAGATAGCATATATCTGCATTTGAGTTCTACCATTAACCTCAGGATTTTATGGAAATTCAGTGAGATAATTCATGTAAACTGTTTAGCAGAATGCCATGCACATAGTGATACTCACCAACATATACACCTCAGATATCAACTAGACTCTCTCTGGTACCAGAAGGCTACATAAAATGTCCTTGGTTTTGAAAGTCTAAATGATTATTTAGGAAACCTAGAACCTTGCACTAGCAGGTTTGGCTCAGTGGATAGAGCATCAACCTGCAGATTGAAGGGCCCTGAGTTTGATTCCCGTCAAAGGGCACAGGCCCGGTTTGCAGGCTCAACCCCCAGTAGGGGGTGTGCAGGAGGCAGTCAATCAATGATTTTTCTCTCATCATTGTGTTTCTATCTCTCTCTTCCTCTCCTTTCCTCTCTGAAATAAAATATATATATATGAAAAAAGAAAAAGCCCAGAACCTTGAGAATTTCCTGGCTTCTGCATTCAACATGCCATCCTTTCCCCACCATGGTAGACAGCCAGATGTGAAACTCCATTCTAATGAAATACTTGTGAATAGACATCACTTAAAGGCCTGGGGTCGTGCAGAGAGGTAATATGGAGCACTATTGGTTTAAAACAATAATTACTGCCACTTCTCCTACAAAGTGTCTCTAATCTCAAATCTTATTTTGGACATATCAACTACCAAGAGTTTAGCAAGGGGTTGTCTTGGCCCTGCTCCCATGGCACCGTGTCTCATCCAGGCAGAGCAGTTGGAGGCCTTAGTGCCAGCCAACACTAAGCCTGTAAACACACTCAGACACACACACTCACACACACATAAGCATGTTATACATGAAAACCACGTCCTTAACATCATTAAAGGTGTTTGTTTTTGGAATTAAAATTATAGGTGATTTTAATTTTTTTCTTTGTATTTATCTTTATTTTACAATTGTTCTTCAGTGAGTATATATTGCCCTTATTATGAGAAAAAATAATTTTTAAAAGAAAGAGAGGTAGTACATAATAAATTTAAGACTATATTCTTTCAAAGTACAAGCTTTTTTAAATGGCCACTTAGTTATATGCTACAGTTAGTTGGAAGTGTTTACTGACATGGAATAATCTATGAAATAATCCAATAATTGCAAGCAAGTGACAGGACTAGAGTGTTTCTCTCCCCATGAAAGTGAAACATTCTATTTAATATGTGTATATCTTGCCTCATATTCTCATATTTTATGTAAATAAAAGCTATATTTATGTGATATAAACATTAATCAGTGACTAATCAAAAAATATTCAAAGTTGTTTGAATGGAGCCCAAAATAACACTTTATTCAAAGAATACATTTTTGAAAAGTTATGATTCAAATACCATTGGGATGAAGCCTAAGTTTGTGGAGACATGAGAGAGGGGAGAGCCTTGAGAGCCCATTCCATATATTAAAGTGGGAGCAATTCATTTCACTCCTTTTAATCAAAGGGAAAATGGATGTACATGATTCCAAAAGTCTTCATTTTTCTAACTCTTCCCTTGAAAGCAACAGAAACCTACTGCAGTTAGCATAAAAGGGTGTTTATGGGTCCCAAGGAGCAGAATACAGAGAGGTTTTAGGAAGGGAAAGGGATCAGGAACTGAAATCCACCAGGCCAGGTTGGATGCTCGTCTGCTTCATTCATGTTTTTAAACATAGTTCCTCCCATTTCAAAGGGAAGTGAAAGATAGTTGCTCCAGAGACTAAGGCAGAGTGAAATAAATTGGCTCCTCTTAGTTTTCATTCAAAATGTCTAGCAAATAGAATTCAATTGGGGCCCATATTTGGTAAGGAATTCTGTTTGGACAGGGGAATCTGCTTGTGTAGTTGTCACTCATGGCTTTAAAAGCCTTCTGTTTTTTGTTACCTAACATTATCCTATATAGTAAAAGGCTAATATACAAATGGACCAAACGGTGGAACGACTGGTTGCTATGATGCACACTGACCACCAGGGAGCAGACCCTCAATCCAGGAGCTGTCCCTTGGTGGTCAGTGCACTCCTATGAGGGTAGCACCACTCAGCCAGAATCCCTGAGCCGGCCTTATGGCTGGTGAGTGAGGTGGCAGGAGCAGGAGCCTCTCCTGCCTCTGCAGCAGTGTTAAGGATGTCCGACTGACGGCTTAGGCCTGCTCCATGAGGAGCAGGCCTAAGCCGTCAGTCGGACATCCCCCAAGGGCTCCTGGACTGCTAGAGGGTGTAGGCTGGGTTGAGGGACCCTCCCACCCAAGTGCACAAATTTCATGCACAGGACCTCTAGTTTCAACATAAGTTCCTGGGAAAGAAAATCACTGTGTGCTATGCCAAAATTCCTAAAGACAAAGGTATGCAAATGTTTGACAAATGTCTTTACAGTTTTATTAAGTGGATATCAGTAAAACTTTTAAAACACTAAGTAAAAGGAAGATATGTAAGAATATCAGTCAAACATAAAAACCCCATCACTGTTGCAGTGTATATAGGTTATAGCTCATACTGCATTTATATGATCATAGTAAGCTTTCCATAGAAGAAGAATATTCACATTTATATAGAATAGCTCCCATTTATGGGTATGCCCTTCAATTCAATAGCACTTTTTTGAAAGCTATAGAATGTCGGTTTTCAATGGGTCATCAACTGACTCAAGGAATTGCTTAGAAGAGTAAAAGTCTTCCAATAATGGCATTTGAGAGCAATGGCTAGTCCTCAAAGAGATGAGTGCCTCTCATCTGCCCTGTGACAGGGTCTCTTTGTGTGTAGTTGTCCCCTTTACTTTAAAGCCTTTCAGCTTTTATTATCCACAATTTGATTGTTGGGAATATGCACTTTATTACCTACCAGGAACTGGGAAAAATGCCCAAGGTCATGGAATATCTTTATGATTGATGTGTGACAGAGGCTCTGTTGTTTGAAGAAAAGCAATAGATTTGAATAACAGAAACATGAAATATTCCAGGAACCTAGAATATCTGAAAATCTAATAAATGGGTTATTTATAACTTCTATTTTGTAGGGTGGGGATATTTTTCACATCACAAACTCTATAGTATCTATTTCTGTCAATAAGATCTACAGTCATGAAGACCAATTCACGGGTTCTCCACTCTACTATAAAATAAATTTAGCTCACATTGTGTCACACACAGATATTTGAATCTTATTTCATTTTTAGGCATTGTATACCACAGAAAGGACAAAACTATAAATATTTCAAGATTAATGTAATATAAACTGAAGGCAAAAATTGTTATTGTTGAAAGTTTAAAGCCTCACTAGGAGTAATGTCTTTTTTTGGTTATTATTTCCACATAAATGTATTAATTTCTACTAAAGTCTTATAAGATGAAATAAAGAGAAAAATAAGTATAATCATATTCAATAATGGAAAAGTATGCACTTTAGTCTGCAGGAACTTAGTATACTCAGAACACTAGCATTTATTGCAGGCCTTCCAAAAATTTGAGCATCCTATTTCTACAGATTTGAACAGTGTAAAATGACAAAGAAAAACAGGATACTTCTTCGTCACACCTTTATTTTTCACAACCACATATAGCAACTGAAAGTTTAACCCCTAATTCATGTCAACATTATCTAATTCATGGCATCTATAGCCATTCAGTTTGACTCAAGATAAAACAATAAAGGACAAGAAAATGATTTTATTTTTCAATCAGTTTCAATGTTCAATGAATATTCAGATTGCTAACAACTGCTGGTCTTTGTACTGATTTCATTTGTGAATTTTTTTAATTTTAATTTTTTTTATTGATTAAGGTATTACATATATGTCCTTACCCCACCCCCACCCCCCTACACACTCCCGCTCATGCTCTCACCACCCTGGTGTCTGTGTCCATTGGTTATGCTTATATGCATGCACACAAGTCCTTTGGTTGATCTCTCCCCCTTCCCCCCCCTCTCCTACCTTCCCTCTGAGGTTGGACCGTCTGATTGATGCTTCTCTGTCTCTGGATCTGTTTTTGATCATCAGTTTATATTGTTCATTATATTCCACAAATGAGTGAGATCATGTGATATTTATCTTTCTCTGACTGGCTTATTTCGCTTAGCATAATGCTCTCCAAGTCCATCCATGCTGTTGTAAATTGTAGGAGTTTCTTCCTTTTTACAGCAGTGTAGTATTCCATTGTGTAGCCCACCCCCATCTGAGGAGCAGCCCACCCTCACCAGCCAGAGGAGCCACATTTTAGGAATTTTTTTAATTGGCATTTATCTTTTCTAAATTTAATGCTTTCCACAAACCCTTTGGAAACATTAACATTAGTCAGACATGATATCTGTTCCCCACCCTGAACCCCACCCCATGGCCCCTTTCATCATTATGTTGTTATCCTGGACTCTTCTACGGGACCGTCTTATCACCTGCGAAGCCATCACACAGTGCTGCCCTTACTGTAAAAGAACATCTTAGCTATAGATCTCCTGATTCTGCTACAGCCTTTATTCATACATACTTACTACAGTTTCTTTCATTTCCATTAGTTAGAGTTTACATTTTGTTTTTATCAGAAATTAACTTTCTAGAAAAGCAAATTGCATACCTTTCTCCCCCCATATTTCAGGGTTAATTTCATTTTATATTGGTGATTATTTAGTTGTTCATGAAAAGTAGAAGTCGGTGCCTCTGTGTAGAATTAGTTTTAGTGCCTAGCCCTGGCCAGTGTACTCAATGGTTAGAGTGTGGCTCCACACATCAAAGGGTCACAAGTTGGATTCTTGGTCAAGGGCACAAACCTGGGTTGCAGGTTCAATCTATGGCCCTAGTTGGGGCACGTGCAGGAGTAAACCAATTGACGTATCTCTTTCACATTGATCTCTCTCTCTCTCTCTCTCTGTCCACCCCCTTCCACTTTCTCTAAACATCAATGGGGAAAAAATTCTCTGGGGAGGATTAACAAAAAAAACAAAACAATAGCCGAAACCGGTTTGGCTCAGTGGATAGAGCGTTGGCCTGTGGACTGAAAGGTCCCGGGTTCGATTCCGGTCAAGGGCATGTACCTGGGTTGCGGGCACATCCCTAGTAGGAGATGTGCAGGAGGCAGCTAATCGATGTTTCTCTCTCATCGATGTTTCTAACTCTCTATCTCTCTCCCTTCCTCTCTGTAAAAAATCAATAAAAAAAAAAACAATAAAAGGAATTTGTTTTAGTTTCTAGAGACAGAAACAACTATTTTGTATTGATATTATTTCCCTTTATACGTTTAATTCAATTCACATTTCTTTTATTTATCTTTTTGTCTGTCTATGAGATTGTCTTTTTTTTTTTTTTACTTAATCCGTTCACCTTTAGTCACTGTTCTTTTAAAAATCACTTATAATCCCCAAAAGAATCAGTTGGGCAATAATACACAGTGTAATTCCTGCTTACTTTAAAGCTCTAGTGAACTCAAAGGAAAAGCCTACCCAGGTAACCTAGAAAGAATGATGATAAAAAGAATATCCCCCTACCCTACAAAAAGGAGGCATTCATTTCTTCTCTGCAGATTTGTTTATTCTATACTTAACACAAGGATAGTGGGCTTTTAAAGGAATTTTGCTTAAAGAGGAGATAGTACACTCTTGTTAATCCTATATAATAAAAGAGAAACATGCAAATTAACCATCCCTCCGATATGCTCAAGCCATGCCCACAAGCCATGCCCACTAGTCAGGAGCGATTATGCAAATTAATCCAACTAAGATGGTGGAGGCCACAGAGCTGGAGCGAGCAGGAGGCTTGGGTTGCCCCCGACGATGGAGGAAGCCAAGCTTCCCTCTTGCCCTGGCCCACCCTGGACTCCACTCAAGGCTACAAAGTTTCTATTATAGAAGATAAATAAATCCCAGATACCTGCTTCCAAAAAAGAAAGAAAGAAAAAAAGGAGAGGCTGGGAGCTTGGGTCGCTAAGAGGCATGGCCAGCCTGAAAAAGGCCATCAGCCCCTCACCCAGGCTGGTAAGGCACCCCGGCAGGACCCCCACACACACCCTGACCCAGCAGGACCCCCCTACACACTCTGAAAGGGCTGTGGCCAGCCTGAAAACAGCCCTCATCCCCTCACCCAAGCTGGCCCAACCCCCATGGGGTGAGGGTCCCCACTGGGAGGCTTGACCAGCCTACAAATAGCCATCAGTCCCTTACCCAGGCTGGCCAGGCACACTAGTAGGGACCCCACCCTGAAGGGGATGTGGCTAGTCTGAAAACAGCCCTCATCCCCTCACCCAGGCTGGCAAAGCATCCCAGCAGGACCCCCACCCTGATCCAAGACACCCTTCAGGACAAACCAGCCGGCCCCCACCCATGCACCAAGTCTCTATTCCTATATAATAAAAGGGTAATATGCAAATTGACCCTAACAGCAGAACGACTGGGAATGACTGGTCACTATGACACACACTGACCACCAGGGGGCAGACACTCAATGCAGGAGCTCCCCCCCTGGTGGTCAGTGCTCTCCCACAGGGGGAGCTCTGTTCAGCCATAAGCCAGGCTGACGGCTGCCAGCACAGCAGTGGTGGCGGGACTCTCTCCCGCCTCCTCAGCAGCACTAAGGATGTTCAACTGCAGCTTAGGCCTGCTCCATGTTGGCAAGTGGACATCCACTGAGAGGTCCTGGGCTGCCAGAGGGATGCCTGACTGCCACCTTATGTCCGGTCCCCCAGGGAGCGGGTCTAAGCCATCAGGTGGACATTCCCGAGGGGTCCCAGACTGCAAGAGGGCACAGACCAGGCTGAGGGACCCCACTGAGTGCACAAAGTTTTGTGCACCGGGCCTCTAGTCTATATGTATAAAAGCCTAATATGCAAAATGTTCCCTCAGGAGTTCAACCAACCTGGAGTTCAATTGCTTGCTATGACATGCACTGACCACCAGCAGTCAGCATGGAATAAAGGAAGGGCCCAGCCAGAATCTGGCAAGCATTAGGGACAAACTCTGTGCACTGGGCCTCTAGTTGTAAAACTAACAAATATGAAGCAGAAGATACATAGGAAATTCATGGTGTTTTCCAAATGATAGGTGAAAGCTTGCAAACTGTCCCCATTGGTGAACTGAAGACCTGTTATAATCAGGTAACAAGAAGTGTATCTGGGTCTGAGTTCTCTTATCAGCTCCTATATCCATAACCCTTGACCTGCAGAGTCTAGACATCTGCCCCACAGGGAAATCCATTGGGCCTATGCTTCATTACCTCAGGAGCATTCTAGGTCCTTACTGATTAATCTCACAAGTTAATCAGTGCTAACTTTTTAATGGATGATTCTGATTCAATATATAATCTGCCAAGATATGTAATGATATTAACATAATTATTAGAAACAAAATCCCAAATCCCAATGTTTACATACTAAAATATTCTCAAGTCTTTATAGTAAAAAGTCCTCAAGTTTTTGTGACTTTTAAAATGTGTTCTTTTATTTCAGGAATAATGACAGAAATTAATAAAGCCTTCCTAGATATCAACTTATAATCAAGTAGTGGGTGATTTCAGTGTTTTGGTCAACTTGTGAATTCTTATTCTCCATTATATCGGTGTCAAACTTTATAAAGAAAGATAGAGGTTTAGTTTTAAACTGGTGTTTCTCACATTAGAATGCAAGGTCTCGGAGGTCAGAAGGTAATCTTTTGAATCTGTGATTTCTCAAGTTTGAGAAACATTAATTTAACTTGAAGACTGAGTCCAGTGTAGAAGGGGTATGGATTTAGCACTAGTGTAGGTAGGTCTTTGTGTCTTTCTCAGATCACACCAAGGAACTCCCACTTCTCCTCTAATGCATGCCTGGTGTGGCTGTTAACAAAAGACACCCAATACATTTTGAAATTTTGCCAGAAAGAAACATATGGATGAAAAAGGAAGCTTTGCAACATTTCTGATGAGCAGCTGTTCAGGTTGGTTGAATCCTTTGCTGAGTCTGTGTGCTTCTGCACCTCTGAGATGAATTCAGAATTATGGAAAGGGATGAATGGAAAGGGATATACGTATGCAACAGCTAATGTGCTATGGAAAGGTCAAAGGGCTTAGGGTTCAAACAAAACTAGCTCAGGTTTGAGTTCTGACGTTGGTACTTACTGGCTCGTTAGTCAGGTATAGCTGAGGACTAAGTGAAATAACAAATGTAAATATCAATATGCAACTCAATACCTGGCTCATAGGCTGCTGAATAAAATCTTTGTTCACTTTAGTTAGAAATTGGTTTAAAATTGAGATCTTTTCACACTAAATCTTATGCTGTTACCTTTATAATGCTGTACTTCTTTGGGGGGGGAAATGAAGAGTAAATTACAGGGAGAAATGTATTTTATAGTCTTTTTTCCAAAAAAAAAATATATATATATATAGCATAATATGCTAATTAGACCAGATGTCCTTCTGGACTAAGCTGGGGCTTCCAGGGAAAGCTACCACAGCTGCAAGGGCCCAGCCCCTTGCATGGATTTCATGCATCGGGCCTCTAATATATATAGAGGCCCGTTGCATGAAGAGATTCATGCAATAGGCCTTCCCTTTCCCTGGCTGCCGGCACCGGTTTTCTTTCAGCACCCGGGACCCAGGTCTTTGCTCAGTCATCGCTGCTCCAGCCGGAGCCTTCAGTCTTTGCTCCGCTGCTTTGCCCCTACATCTGCAAATTAACCACTGAATTTGTTGGGTTAATTTGCATACTCTCCTGATTGGCTGGTGAGTCTAGTGGAGGGAAGGTCAATTTACATGTTTGTTTATTATTAGGTAAGATTAGTTTTAATACTGTTGTGGATTACAAAGCATTTTGAGCTCATCTAATATGAACAATTTAATGTATGCTGTTCCCAAACACTTGGAAAAGTTTAAATACAAAATTAAGGGAACACAAAGTCACACAATCTTGTTTCCAGAGTCACTTTCAGTCAGCCCCACACAGCTGTTGCACTGGGAATTATCCAATTGCACACAGATAGATCTCTTTCCATTCATTTGGATAATTCTGAATTCCTTTCAGAGGAAGCATAATGCCAGTGCAGAAGTACACAGACTCAGAAACGGCCACCCTAAGGAAGGATTCAACCAACTAGAACAGCTGCTCATCAGAAATGTTGCAAAGCTTCCTTTTTCATCCATATGTTTCTTCCTGATAGTCAAAATTTTAAAATATACTGTATGCCTTTTGTTCTGACATAGTGTTAAAATATTTTCTGAATTGTGCTATTCAAAATATATCAGATCTTGAAGTAAGAAGAGTGAACACAGCTTCTGGTTGTGTGTTTGTGTGTGTGTGTGTGCATGTGTGTGTATTTCTGTGAAGAATTAAAAATCTTACCAGTCTATTACATAATTGAAACTCTAAGGTATAGAGTCAAAAGACAAAATTAATCTAAGAAAATGCACCAGCATCTAGCTTCACATCACTAGCTACATTGAAACAGATAAATCATTTAAATGCTGATTAGATGTAACAAAATTATTAGAGCACAGTGGACTTAAATGCAAGTCTCCCTGGATTACATCCTGACTTTAGCTTCTATATCTGCCTGACCTTGGGCTTCTCCTCTGCCTGTACCTCAGCCTCACATGACAAATAGAAACAATAATACTACCTTCCTCATGTTTTGGAAAATTAATTGAGTCCATCTATGAAAAAATGCTTAGAACAGTGCCTGAGTCTTCGTAAACACAGTGTAAGCTATAGTTGTCATTATTAGTGACATAAATGTACCCTTATGTTGTTTAAGAAAATCCATTGCAAAACAATTTGATGGTTTTGTAATCAGGATTAATTTAAATGAGGTTTTAAATCATTTCCTGTAGAATCTCAACATTTCTATAATTTACATACAAGCTAGATCAATAGCTATTAAAATTAAATTTTATTAATAAAACACTTATTTCAACATTAATTCTTAAATATGAGCATTTCATGTTTACATGGCACGAGTACAGGAGTCTGCTCATCGTACTCATATTTGTAAGCCTGGTAAGTAGCACAGTACGAGGCATGTATGATCATCAGTCAGCATGTACTGAATGAGTGTGAGCTCTTCAGTAAATAATGGGGATTGGCTCAGGCTTCTTGAAATGATTTTTTTGTTGTTGTTCAAATCATCTTCTCTACCATAGCACAGAAAATATAAATTGTCTGTTGGTAAGTTATGCCAATTTTAAATTTTACTAGTATAAGTTTTTCTTGCAATTGAAGGTCTAACCATACTCATTTTTCTGGTATAAATAAGATTTATGTTATTAAAAAAAAGACTTGTTAAAAAGAATATGACCTCTTTTGCAAGGAAAAACTAATTTTTAAAAGGTCAGCATCACTTCTTGGAAAGACTTTGATTCTGATTCAGTGGGTAGAGGGTGGGGCCGCGGCATCTGCATTCTCAGGCACCCCAGATGGATCTGGATACCATATTTTGGGAAACACTAAAGAAATAATAAAAACTAACATGTATTGATCCCATACTTAATATTCTAGCTACTGTCTAAATGCTTTATATAAATCAACACATTTGGTACCCCAACACAGCCATGTGCCAGAATTCAAACCCAGGCAAGTCTGCCTCCAAAATCCATGTTCTTGCTATTACATTCTAAAAGATACTGGGGCTCAGGTAATCAGGGAAATTAACTACTCTTTCTAAGATTCGATTTATTCGTTTTCAAATTCAAAATGTATTCATTTGAGTGAGAAATAAATGAGGTGACAGAACACCTATACATGTTTTTAAGTGTTTTGTGTGTACATATAAAGTATGCATATATATGTATAAATTATTGTTACTAGATAGATCAATCATATCAGTCTGAAAGGCAATAAAGCTTGTTACTAATATCAAATGGAGAAAAAGCAAGATATTGCAAAAGGAAAGAATTTTCAAAATATAAGCAAATAGAACATTAACTGAGATTGATTTAATTTATTAAATACCAATGGGACATAACTTGCTTTTTAGAAAGTTGTGTCTAATCAACATCAGACATTCCCAAAGCATGAACTAGTCTTGCAATATCTTACACTGTAGGTATTGTTCACATTATATATAACTTCCCATGAGAAACTTACATTATGACTCAAGTCATGCTCATATCTTTAAGGTTATATGACAACAAAAAGTCATTTGTTTCATATTTAACATCTCATAGCTGACTTCTCTTAATGGCTATCTGTTTTTACTCTAGTACTAAATCAGATGAATGAAAGTAAAGGAAATAGGGAGAACTCTTGTCACTGATCTCAGTTGACAGGGATAAAGGTGCTGGGCATGCCTGGAATGAAATGGCTGCTGTTCACCAGCAATTTCTGACAATGCTTTGAAACATAAATGCCCTCATTGTGACACTTAAGAACACATCATTGGGTTGAATCTTTTATTATAATCTTTCATTTTGAGTCATGATGGAAGTAAGACATTAAATTGTTTCTTTTTAGGTTCATTCATTGTAACAAATTTCAAAGTCTAATCGTTTGAGCAATGTAGATTTTACTTTTCATTATATTATTGATTTGTGAAACATTTATATTTATTATGATAAATTTATCTTCATGTGACATTTTTAAGTAAAAAAAAAAATAGTACATTAAACAGAATCCAAGACTGGAGTATAATATTCATTAATTCATTTAACCAAATATGGTCATGTGCTGATGTCCCATGGACTGGATTCTGAGGATTAAACTATAAATAAGATAAAGTGCCTACTCTAGCCTTTCTCTTCTAATTCAGTAGGAGTAAAAAATCTTGCCCACAGGCAAGGTCTTTTATTAAATGAGGTTCTGTTGCTTTTTTTTTGTAAGGTAAGCTTAAAAGTAATGTTGCTATTACTCTGCAGGAGTAGCTCTGTTAGAATCTTCAATCTACAAAACAGTGGTTTTAATTGAACCACGAGCAATTCCACTGTGAATTGGACTTAAACATGCTGCTATGGGGCATCGTGGAGTTTCAGAAGAGAGAAATGGACCCGCTCACGCAGAGAGAAATCGCCTCCATTTTGGAGGTAACCAGAAAGCTACCGGAGCCAACCCTCCCCCCGGCGGAGACAGGCACATTGTTTCTGACTCTTCCAGTTTCTTCTCAGAAAACAGCTGAAAAGCACTCTTTTCCCCAGTGCACACTTTAAACATTACAGTGATCTCCATGCCTGCCGCCCTGGTGAAGAGCAGAGACTGTAACACAAGCCAAAGACAATTGATTAATTGAATACCGACCTCAGTTCATTTCCTAACGTTTCAAAATCTATTTTTCTGGGTGTAAAGGCATGGGCCTCTCGGATAAGCTCATACTCAAAATAATTAATAGGTGATTATATAAAGCTGTATAGTGGAACTCTGAGCTACCATAGTAAATGAGCAGTGGTGATTATTTTCTCCCAATTAAAAGTGCTTAGAGCCGCATTGTTTGTGTAGTGCTGTGTTAGGCTGATGTATACATAAAGCATGAAACATTGTCCCTGTAGTCAGAGAGAGAAATCTAAGGCCAGGGAATCATTATATAAACAACAGAAGACAATCTAGAAAAGGTGAAGAATTCTGTACATAAGAAACAGGAAAGTTGATGAACACTAGGAGAATTATGCAAGTATTATTGATACTATGCAAGTTTCATATTTTTAAATGTTGCTTAAGTATTATTTGTAGAATAAAAAGATGACTTGTGACAGTATCCCTAGTTTGGGGTTTTTAATTTTATTATGTTTTATTTACATTAGCACTGAATAGAACATCTTTACTATAATCTGTTTCTATTTAATGAATTGGAGTAGACTGATTTTCAATTACAAAAAGGAAATTCTACCCCCAAATCAAAGAAAGAAAAACACATGGAATGAGTCATGTTTGATCAATAACATAATGCTAAATACTATTGCTAAAATAAAATAATGTTTGATTTAAAAATTGAAATTGAATGACTACCTGCCAAACTATCATTTTAGAAATTACAATAAGTTAGATTTAAAAATGTCATTGGGTCCTGCTGGTGTGGCTCGGTGGGTTGGAGCATTGTCCCAAACACTGAAAGGTGGCAGATTCGATTCCCAGTCAGGTCACATACTCAAGTTGTTAGTTCGATCCCCCAGTCTGAGTGCATGTGGGAGGCAACCAATTGATGTCTCTCTCTCACACACACTCTTTTTCTCTCTTTCTTTCCCTCTCTCTTCTTCTCTCCCTTCCTCTCTAAATAAAAAAGTTAATTAAAAATAAATGATATTAAAATCTACTAAACCAACCCATTAAACTCTATGTGAAGGTTCTAAAATTAATAGGATTAAGATATTTCTGCAACATCACTATTACTTTCCATAGCAGCTGCAAATATCCATGCAAATAAATGGTAGAAAAATAAAGGCTTCCCACTGTTTGTCAGAATCTCCAAGACTGGTTGGATTAAAAACTAGAAATCAGGTACTAAAATAAGAACAATCTATTAAAAACCTTGAAAAGTCTCATAGTCTGATAACAATATATTCATATGAAGCCTAGGCAGTGCCATGAAGATTATGCTAAGAAAGTTGGATGATGAATTCTTGAGTCAAAGGGAATTTGGGTTTAGGACTGACTTATCTACAATGAAATGTGGGAATTAAACCTTTCTGGCCACACAGAGGTAGATGAAAGCATTTAAAATGTACTACCCTCATTCTAAAGATAAAATCTGACTAAAACTAAGTAAGCATTTTGGGATACAAAGAACATAAACTTTGCAGTATCATTAAATGGAATTGACAAAGACCAAGGAGGTATAAAAGGCATGCAAGACAATTAAGATGTTAATTCCTTCATGTGATGAAATATAGATCTAGAAATAGTGAGAGGCTTCCAGTCTGATGAGCTGCAACTATAAAAGGCCACTGAGGGTAGCATCTTACCCACGGTTCAAAGTTTGTAATATATCTCAGACTTCTGAGGAATTTTTTCATGATGACTCAAACCCCAATGGTTTTTATTTTCTCTGAACTCATCTAGTACAGGTCTAACATAACACCAATTGCAGCCGTATGTATGGCAAGTAAAATGCACACTTAAACAAACGTTCCAAGTGTTCTGAGACAGGGTGTGTGTGTCCTACTGCTCCTGCCGTGTTCTTGCAGCATAATTCACTTGGATGGTGGAACGAAGGGCCCTTACTTAACTTGCCTGTGGCCATGAAGTTGTACTTCTTCCAGCCTCGTTTTTTAAAAAAACAAAACAAACAAACAAAACACACACACACACACACACACACACACACACACACACACACAACACCTGGGAAACTTTTAGAGTTAATCATTCCCCCGGCTCATTACAACTCCAACAAATCAAATTCTGCTATCTCATTTCTGTTGACATGACTTAAAAACAGAAGTTAATATTCTAAGCAGATCAGGTGAAATTTAAGCTTTCAGAAGCACGTTCTGTAAATGAATGTCTTTAATTTCATTGTTGCTCAGGGTGACTTTACTAACCAAAAGAAGCAGCACACACACACACACACACACACACACACACACACACACACACACACACACACATTGCTAAGTGAAGTCATTGTGGTATTCTTAACAGTCCTAAGTGTCAATTTGAAGAATAGGCCGCTTCTTCGGAAGCACTCCTATTTAAAACCGAGTGGACAGCAACATTGATGGATGATCGAGGCAGCCTGAGTCACACAAGGGGACTTTATGTTTCTGCAAGGAAAGGGGGAAATGCAGAATTTATTTCTATCATTCTCACACAGCTATGAAATGCTGTTAGCTTTTCAAAATGCAAAACTGTCCAACAAAATCTGAGAGAAGATAAACCATTCTTTCCTTCCACCTGCATGACTGAGAACCACTGGCTGGGTGGGAACTTCTCCAAATTTCTTTATTCTGTCTCCCTTTTTGCATCCTTTTACTATACAAACTGTTTTCTCTAGCTAACCTGTCAGAGAGACATCTGTTACCATTATAGAAGCCAATGCCCATCCGTGTGTGTCACGCTTCCGTGATTCAGTGCCAAGGTTCTGGGACAAATCTTTTTACCAAGCTTTGTCTGGAAATTCTCCGTAGCTTCATCAGCCCCTAGAGGCTCATGTATGATCCACCCTCAACTTTAGACATCAGGTAGCAGGTGATCTATGAGCTTAGTTATTTTCTCCCATTCTGCAAAAAATGACATGCCACCTCTATAGCTCTCATGCCAGCTTTAAATTGTCCTGTCAGGTACAAAGAATTTAGAAAAAATTATGAAGCATCCCTAATAGAACCTTAATGCCCTTGTGCACTGTTCTTCCATCACTTTCCACCTTTCTGTCTCAAGCCAGGAAACTAAAAGGATTAGATATAATGCTCTAAATTGAAAAATGTAGCAGTTCCTGCAGGCCTTACTCCAGGTTTGCAAGGTGCAGTAGAATTATCATATTATTACTAATGCTTCAAATTTAATGCTTTGATGAATCTAAAGAGGTTTTTTGAGATCCAAAGATGGCAAGAAAACCTAAGCCTGGAAGAGGCAAGTTGACATGATGATCACTGCATGTGGAATCATGTACTTCCATTCACTTTTTATGGGGCTTGATCATTTGCATGCCTTCCTACCCCAAGGAAACTTGGCGGTCTTTTGTAAAGCCCTCTTCACCTTGACCGCATTCTACCCTGTTCATTATCACCCAGTGTCTGTGTCAGCAGATCCTGTGGCCTCTGTGAGTGTCCTGCCCACTGGCTGGATGATGAGCTCCACTGTTCCACCCCCGAAAGTGCTGAGGGAGCGTCCAGCCAGATGGCCTTCTTGCTGATCATGTCTAAGGGGTGTGCTGCTTTGTTTTGTTTTTCCCCTAAGTTGGCTCATTTAATATAGGCGATATCTGAGGCAGTTTGGTCTGAGCCAACAAAAAATAGTAATATAGTTGTATTATGAATTATAGTGCTGCCTTTCAAATCAATGACAGTGGCCAAATTAAAGGTATTTTCTATAGTGTTAAAGAGAAAATATGTGACATGTGCTCATATTTATAAATATGTATATCAGGTTCAAGTATAGTCTGCTTTGTTGTTTGATGTCAAAAAATAAGCTTGTGCATTTCACACACACTTTGCTTCTGAAGGAGACACTGAGGTTGTTTTTCTAATTCACATTTTAAAGGTTAACCATCTTACAGACTCAATATATACATGAGGCTGCCATCATCATTGTTAAGGGAGTGTGTCTTCATTTCATTCCTAAGTTCTTAGTGATGTTTTCCTTCAACAATCAGTGAATGTGCCTTGGAGTGCCGAGTTCTATCCCTGTCCAGTCTTCTCAGCTGCCTGGATCATGTATCTGCACAAAAACTTGTTCTTAGTAAGATTAGCCGCCCAGTACTCCTTTTAACTGTTCAAAAGTGATGACTGGCTCAGCTTATACAGAATCTGTCCTCATAAAGAACGAAGGAAAATGATACAGCTAGAAGTCCAAAGATGCTACAACAATAGGAGTTTTGTGATCAGTTGAAGATCCATTTGGAATTCATATTAGAAATTTAATTTGAAAATGAATTACACTTGAGCAATATCATTAATGACCTAAAACATTAAAGCTTAGAAAATAATGTATCTCAGTGATCCATAGGAGATGTAGAAGGCTGAAGAGATTCCCAAGGAATGTCTTGTAACAAAGTTGGTTCACATGGAATTGATCTAACATTAAAATGAAAGTAGACTGCCCTAACTGGTTTGGCTCAGTGGATAGAGTTTCGGCCTGTGGACTGAAAGGTCCCATGTTCAATTCCAGTCAAGGGCATGTACCTTGGTTGCGAGCACATCCCCAGTAGGATGTGTGCAGGAAGCAGCTGATCGGTGTTTCTCTCTGATCAATGTTTCTAACTCTCTATCCCTCTCTCTTCCTCTTTGTGGAAAATCAATAAAATATGTTTTTAAAAAATGAAATGAAAATAGACTGAAGCAGCAGCAGTTTTCCCCTTAGGTAGCTGAATGCTTTTAAATTTTCATTTATAAATCCCATATGTTAAAGACACACACAAAAATAGATTACCAAAGAGCAAAACTATACTCAGATCTTCTCATATGAAAAGCATAAATAAAACAGTATTAGGTTTGTAGGATGAAAGTCAACACCAGGCTGTGAGATATGAAAAAAAAGTAAACAAGAAATAAACCAGTATCAAAATCTAGAAGTTTATTTTTAAAATATTTTAAATATATTCATACGTAAATAGTAATTTGCAAAGGGAATGGCCATAGTCAAATGTGTAATTTATTTTGTTTAATTTCTTTACAGAGTTCCTAAAAGAGAAAAAATGACATTATTAATGAAAACACAATCCTTGTACCTTATAATTGAAATGTTTGGGTATTTATATCATAATCATTATAGAGATATCTTTTCAAGAATAAAATATGCCCTGTTCATATGGAAAAACTAACACAGCTCTTAATCATAAGTTTGATATATGTTTAATCTCCCTAATCAAATTTTTCTTTCATTATCTGTATTTTTAAATGTAAGTTTTTTAAATTACTACACATTAGTTTAACATACCTGAAAATATTTCTTTAGTTCTTCCAACAGTTATCGGTAAGAGGGAGGCAACTTATGGTTATACATATAATTTTTTGGATCTATCAGTTTGATTTTAATTTTTAATGAAAATCCTTATCTAAATTGTTTTGTTCAACAAATATGATTTAATGGGTTAAGACACTACTTTCAATATAGTTTATAGTCTAGAGCAGGAGACAAACACTAAATTGACAAGTTCTCCACAGGCATGTGGTCTGGTCTGTTCCAGTTTATCCAACATGCAAAGATAGGCTGCATATCATCTCTGTTGTTTGTATGAAAAATCAAAGTGTTAAGACTTTAAACAGTACAGCCAAGGTCATATCACACTCTCAAAGCTCCCCTTCATTCTCTTATTTAAGGAAAAGTGCTCAAAGGTGCACAAATAAAACAGGTTCTTGTGCCAACAGAGTAATAAATCTCATTAAAATCACTTTGGTTCAGTTCAGAAAACATTTATAGACAACTACCATACTCTGGGCACTAAGCTAACTCCCAGAGAGTCGATAAGACTGGGCTGCTCCTCCACTGGGCCCTAGGTTAGACAAAGCAGGTGTGAGTTGGTCCAGAAAGTCTCTTGCATGCACATCTGAAGCCAGTGCCTTTCCCTTACTTTAAAATATATAGACAGTAGCCAGGGTACCACACACACCCTGTCTACCACTTCCTCAAGGGTAAATAGAAGAAGGCAGATGACACGGGCCAAGTATTAGGATCGGCATATCTAGACACAGTCCCTGCTAATTCTTCCTGCGAAGAATTTCTCCCATAGAATACAGCAGCAGGGAGCTCAAAAGTGCGGGTAACGCTGGTTGGGGAGGGTTTTGAGAGCCCTAAAACGCAGACACTCTGCTACCTCTCTTAAAACTGACCTTTAAACATTCTTAACGAAGTAAGAATGAGTGTGTTCAGACTTGGAAGCCTCTGTAAGGTTTCCCTTCCCATGGGGAATTGGAGAGCAGTGTTTCAGTTCAGACAGCAGTGTGTCTGGCAGACAGGGGGTCACCTAATTTAGGGAAAGGCAAACGAGGGTGTGAATACACAGGCAGATAACTGCACTCCTGTCCGTCAGCTGTCCAAAAACAGAGATATGCCCAAAGTGCTGCCTGAACACCACAACAGTTTTCCTACCCAGAGTGCTGAAGCTGGGTCGGAGGGGGGGGGGGGCGGCGGGGGGGCTGGGAGCAGAGCCATATCTTCTCAGGGTGACATCTCTGTCTTGAAAAGTTAGGAGCTTGGCAGGAGCAATGGGATCTCAGTAAGGACACGAAGATGTAGGCATTAAATTCCGTGTATCAAGGAGACCCACATACAGCAGGCAGTTATGGAAATGTGTGTTTTAACAGGTAATAACGATCTCTCCCAATTTTCAAATGATCTGTGTATTGTCAGCCACGTAAATTCAGAACTTCAGTACCTGATTTTTAAAAAAACTGTTCCTGCAGGTGTTCCTAGGCACTTATTGATCTTAAAAGAGGATAAAGCAAAAGGCAAACATAGACACCCACAAACAAACAATGTGGGCGTCTGATCCGTTAGGCACTGCTGTCCCCTCCCGTTGGAATAAAAGCTCAGGACACATTCGTTTTATTACCCACAGTTCTATCTTCAGCACCTAGAACAAGAACTGGCACATATAGTTACGGGTATATGGTTACATGGTAGAGACTGGGGATTTAGTGACAGACAAGATAGATCTGATGTCTGTCCTTAAGGAGTTGACACTCTAGTACAGGGATTTTAATCTAGGATAAGAGGAGGGGAGTCAGAAATTTGTATGGGAAATAAATGACATCTTTATTTTTCCTAACCAATAACTAAAATTTAGCATCAAATTTATTCATATATAGGCCACAAGCCTCAGAAGTACTGGCAGTTGCTGTGACTTTGTCACCCTTAACCAAAGAAGTTTTATACATATATGTATACTAGAGGCCCAGTGTACGAAATTTGTGCACTGGGGGTTGGTGTCCCTCAGCCCAGCCTGCACCCTCTCTAATCTGGGAACCCTCGGGGGATGTCTGACTGCCGGTTTAGGCCTGATCCCTAAACCGGCAGTCAGACATCCCTCTCACAATCCAGGACTGCTGGCTCCCAACCGCTTGCCTGCCTGCCTGATTGCCCCTAACCACTTCTGCCTGTCAGCCTGACCAACCCCTAACCACTCCCTTGCCAGCCTGATTAACACGTAATTGCTCCCCTGCCGACACAATTGCCCCCAACTGCCCTCCCCTGCTGGCCTGGTCGCCCCTAACTGCCCTCCCCTGCAGGTCTGGTCACCCCCAACTGCCTTCCCCTGCTTGCCTGGTCGCCCCTAACTGTCCTCCTCTGCCATTGTGGTGGCCATCTTGTGACCACATGGGGGTGGCCATCTTTGACCACATGGGGGCGGCCATCTTGTGTGAGGGTGTGACAGTCAATTTGCATATTACCCCCTTATTGTATAAGATCCCATGGACACAGATAATAGTGTGGTGAAGGTGGGGTAGGGGGGTATTGGGAGGAGGGTTATGGATGACATCTGTAATACTGTCAACAATAAAAAATAAATTTAAAAAAACCCACAGATAATTTCTACCACTTTTTAGTGTTGCAGATATCTTAAAATGCCATATTGCTTGTCATGACTTAAGTTGTTTGCTGTTGACATGCCACTAAGTTTTATTGCTTAATGCATTAATAATAAAGCAAGTGTATTAATATATTGTAAATTTAGGTTTAGTACTTTGAAATTGTATTTCAGTATAACTCTTTTTGGTTGTTGATGTTACCCTAAGTAATTTATCTTATGCACTCACAAATACTGTTTTGAGCCCTAGCTGGTTTGGCTCAGTGAATAGAGCATCAGCTTGCAGACTGAAAGGTCCAGGGTTTGATTCCAGTCAAGGGCACATGCCTGGGTTGTGGGCTAGATCCCCAGTAGGGGTGTGCAGGAGGCAGCCGATCAGTGATTCTCTCTCATCATTGATTTTTTTTTTCTCTCTCTCCCTCTTCCTTACTCTCTGAAATCAATAAAAATATAGTTAGTTTAAAAACATTTTTAATGAAAACATTGTTTTGAGAAGGAAATTACAGGCCTCACCAGTATGTTAAATAGGTTCTTTATATCAAAGATGTTAAGAACTCCAAGTCTGGAGGGAGAAACCAAATTAATTAAACATGTAATTATGATTTAATGATATGGCAAGTGCTCTGACAGGGGAAGAATATGATGCTTTGATTGTACATACATAGGAGGGATGGGGGGGTCTTATAAGGATTCTAGAGAAGTCATGCCTCTGCCCTCCCTGAAAAATTAGTAGGAGAGTAGAATACATTCAAAGAACTGCAGGAAGTGTGTTATGCAAAGAACTGGAATGTGAGCCTGTGAGTAGAGGAGGCAGGTGCTTGGAGGATGAGAAGTGAAGCTGAAGAGGTGCACAGACCCAGTAAAATAAGACTCAAAAGAATTTTCACTTCATTCTGAGGATAGTGGGAAACTATTGATGAGTTTTAAAAACTGAAAGGAAAAAGGAATTGCTCTGAAGAGAACTGATTTTGGGAGGGGCAAGGCTTAATCTGGGAGAGTAATCCATATACACTGTAGTCACAATAATTCAGAAAGATGGTATGAGACCAGCATTGGTATTTTAAAAAATATACAGAAATAAAGAAACTCAGTATTAATACTTATTACTCTTTCATAATCAGCATTACTACAATCATTTTATTATCCATTGCATAAGTTTTTTCACTGTAGCTAATACAAACCATTTACACTCTT
>NW_006289390.1:321761-323487 GCF_000327345.1 Myotis davidii
GGGTTAGAGAGTAAGGCAGAAGCTTCAGCAAATGACAACTGGCACTTCAATGGAGATTCCATGCAAGAAAGACTGCCAGCCACAGCTACCTGCTGGGGGCCTCATTTCTGATCACTACCCTAATTTGATTTCTGGATAAGATATCCTATATAATAAAAGGGCAATATGAAAATTGACCCTACCAGCAGAATGACCAGAACAACCGCTCAACCAGTCACTATGAGGGGCACTGACCACCTTTCTTTCCCTTTCCCCAGCCAGCAGGCTCGCTTCACCCAATGGCAAATGGGGAACCAGGGGTGAGAGGCGAAGGATGTGAGTGGTGCCAGGCCAAGGCCCCACCCCGCCAGTCACCCCCCACACACAGGGTGACCTGCGGTGGAGGCAGGGCCAGCGAGCGGGTGGGAACGGCTGACCTCTCAGTCCCTCCCTGGCCAGCAGGCTCCGATTGCCCAATGGCAAATGGGGAACTGAGAGTGGGTGGTGGCAGGGGGTAGGGAAGATGGCCCTGATCGCAGGCCAGGCCAAGGATGTACCTGCACATGAATGTCATGCGCCGGGCCTCTAGTGTTATATAAAGCTAATAAAAATATTTAGGACTTAAATTTAAACAAAACATTCAACACGTTAAAATCTATATAGACATTAAAAGATATTTATATCAATTTTTTTGTTTTAATTTTATCTCTTTTTAGCCAAATTCTCTTTTTTTCCTTACTGTTTGTTCCCCAGGATTGATTCTGTCTAACATATCCATTATCCTAAAATGAAATGCAGTACATTGTTTAGCAGAATTGTCCCATTTTTTTTTCTTTCTAAGATATGTTCATTTATTTGGGTCCTTTCTGTTGATTAAATATGAGCCTATTGTTTTCTCTCTTTCCAAACCCAGTGAAGCATGATATTACTTTGATTTTTTAGATAAGATTATTTTATATGTTTTTATATATCACTTATATATGATGTTTATTATTATCTTAGAGACAATGAGTGATGAGATATAGAAACTGTGTGAGCTGGCATCCTATAGTATCTAGTTCCCACTGTGACCAACCTCATGAATACCAGTGCTCATTGTCATCACACATTTCCAAATCTGATAAACAGGCATTTACTTTAAGGAACCTTCTTGTGTATGAGGTTATTTCCATCAGTGTTCTGGTTCTTCCATCATTCTGTGAGGTAAAGAAAAGACAAATAGCCCTAACCGGTTTGGCTCAATGGATAGAGTGTCGGCCTGCGGACTTAAGGGTCCCAGGTTCGATTCTGGTCAAGGACATGTACCTTGGTGGCAGGCACAACATACCCAGTAGGGAGTGTGCAGGAGGCAGCTCATCAATATTTCTCTCCCATCAATGTTTCTAACTCTCTATCCACCTCCCTTCCTCTCTGTAAAAAATCAATAAAATATTTTTTTTAAAAAAAGACAAATACATAGTAGGTATGTATCTTCAGTGGTTCTCAATCTTCTGTCCCTTTAAATATAGTTCCTCATGTTGTGACCCAACCATAAAATTATTTTCTTTGCTACTTCATAACTGTAATGTTGCTACTGTTATGAATCATAATGTAAATATCTGATACGCAGGATGGTCTTAGGCGAAAGGATCGTTTGACCGCTAAAGTGGTTGTGACCCACAGGTTGAGAACCGCTGGTAGAGTATAAACACATGGGAAACTAAGAAAATAACAACATGAAAGAAAAATTACATTTTTTATAATACAG
>NW_006289390.1:323946-324240 GCF_000327345.1 Myotis davidii
AGGCAGGGCCGGCGAGCTGGCGGGAACGGCTGACCTCTCAGTCCCTCCCTGGCCAGCAGGCTCCGATTGCCCAATGGCAAATGGGGAACTGAGAGTGGGTGGTGGCAGGGGGTAGGGAAGATGGCCCTGATCGCAGGCCAGGCCAAGGATGTACCTGCACATGAATGTCATGCGCCGGGCCTCTAGTGTATATATATATGTATATATATATGTATATGACTATGTGCTGTTACATTATTAGATATAAAAAGAATTTCAAAATGTGAAAATGCTATGCAAATCTAGAGGAACATG
>NW_006289390.1:324378-327899 GCF_000327345.1 Myotis davidii
TTTTTTTTTTTTTACATGTTTTTATTGATTTTAGAGAGGAAGGGAGAGGGAGAGAGAGATGGAAACATCAATGATGAAAAAGAATCATTGAGCCAAACTGGTTTGGCTCAGTGGATAGAGCGTCGGCCTGCGGACTTAAGGGTCCCAGGTTCGATTCTGGTCAAGGACATGTACCTTGGTTGCAGGCACAACATACCCAGTAGGGAGTGTGCAGGAGGCAGCTCATCAATATTTCTCTCCCATCAATGTTTCTAACTCTCTATCCACCTCCCTTCCTCTCTGTAAGAAATCAATAAAATATTTTTTTTAAAAAAAGACAAATACATAGTAGGTATTTATCTTCAGTGGTTCTCAATCTTCTGGCCCTTTAAATATAGTTCCTCATGTTGTGACCCAACCATAAAATTATTTTCTTTGCTACTTCATAACTGTAATGTTGCTACTGTTATGAATCATAATGTAAATATCTGATACGCAGGATGGTCTTAGGCGAAAGGATCGTTTGACCGCTAAAGTGGTTGTGACCCACAGGTTGAGAACCGCTGGTAGAGTATAAACACATGGGAAACTAAGAAAATAACAACATGAAAGAAAAATTACATTTTTTATAATAAAGTAACCCTTTACTATAAAGTAAATTAGTACAATCTATTCTCCTCTGAACATTTCAAAATAGTTGCACCAGACTTACACTGAGCAATAAATTATTTCATAGCTACTGATGCTTTTGTCTTGTAAAGACCTCACAAAGATTTTTGTCATTTGCTTTTCTTTTTCATACAATCTAAACTTTAATATCTCGTTCCAGTAATAAGACAAAAGAAGACAAACGTAAACCAGACACTATACAGAAGGCATTACAGCAAAAACATTAACATATAAAAATGCTAAAAAATCTGTGTTTAGATTAAAAAGAGGACACAAACGAGGCTCAGGAGCAATGCAAGAATATAAAATAAAGGCTTAAAGAGTGATATACACCTCTTAGAAGATAATTATGGTGTATATGTAACAAAAAAAATCAAAGTATTTTGGTTCTATAAATATGAACAATCAGGAAACCTGATTACAGAGTGAGCTTCGGGGTCTACACTTATACTCTGACTCTCAAGTTACCAGCACCTAAAGTTTCAACTCTCCTGTACTTACCTAGGAATACCACTATAATATTAAAATTTATTCCCCACTTTCACTCTTTATTTATTGTAATTAGTCGGGTCTCCAATGTCCTTCTGATCTAATTCATACTTTGTTCCCATAATGTAGTGGAATATCACCCCTCACTTAAATCCGTTTAATTCCACTGCCTTTTAGAAACCATCCTGGATTCATTTATATCGTGTTCCTTTCCACTTCTTAGGATTTATAATATGCACCACACCATTTAGCAATCCTGGGCCAATTTTTGCTATTTACTATTGGCTTCATCTGCTCTCCAGCAAGAATGTAAACTCCACATCAGCATGCATTCCCGGGCACAGCACAGAGTTCAGTGCATTTATTGAGGTGATTGCTAACTAAACTTTCAACGACATAAATTACATAAATTTTTGGAACAAGATAATGCCAAGTTTGAATTCTGCCAACTCTATGTATTTACTTATTTAGCAAATATCTATTGACCATGCACTATGTGCCAGGAACTATTCTAGAATTAGCAATAAATCCAAGACAAATGGCTCAGTTGGTTGGCACATCGTCCCATACACTAAAAAGATTGTGGGTTCGATTCCTGGTCAGGACACATACATACCTAGGTTGTTGGTTCGATCCCTAATCAGGGCACATATGGGATGCAACTAATCTATGTTTCTCTTTCACACTGATGTTTTTTTCTCCCTCTCGTCTTCCTTCTCTCTCTAAGATCAAATGCAATCACAATACACATCCACACAAAATATCTCTCTCTCACACACACACACCATTATCTATACCCATGCAGTTTATATTTAAGTGGAAGAGGCAAACAATAAAATACATATTAGGTGACATATTGGCAAAGAAAAAATAAAGCAATAAATAGAGATATGAAATGTTAGAAGGAAGGTGAAGTTACCTATAGAGGTAGCGTTCAGGAAGGTCTGAAGGAAGTGAGGGATTTAGTCTTGAGAACATCTGTGAGAGAGTTTTCAGGCAGGAGGGCCACTCACTGCAAACCCTTAAGAGATGAAACAGCTTTTTTACAGTGTTTGAGGGATAGTGACAAACTAAAGTGACCAGAAAGAGAAAACAAGTAAGAGAACAGGAAGTTAGCTCGGAGAGAGAATGGATTATATATCACATGGGAATTTGCAGGTCATAGTAAGAATTTCATTTTGAAATAAAAGAGAAATGACATAACCTGACATATTTTAACAGGATCTCTCATTACTGATTAAGAACAGGAGTGTGAAGAAACATGAAGGCTGTTGAGGAGGCTATAGCAATAAGCCAGGCAAGAAATGGCTGTCAGTAGTGGTCAAATTCAAGATATATTTTTATTTAGAGCCAATAGGACTTGTTATTATTAAGTGTGGGGAGAAAGAGGGAATGAACAATGACATCAAGCTTTTAGGCTCCAGCAGCCAGAAAGTAAATTGTCATTACTGAGATGAAGACAAACAGAAGAACCTTGGTGATGAATGGAGGACAACTTAGATTTTACCATGTTAATTTTGAAGTGCGTGTTAAACCTCTAAGTGAACATGTTAAGTAGACATATATGTTGGCCAGCAATTCAAAGAAAAGGACCAGGCAATTTGGGAATTATTAGTATTAAGATGGTATTTAAAACCATTTCTAGAGAATGTCAGTACCTACCCAGAGAGGCTAGAAAAACAAGAGAAATTCAAGTAAGGAATTCTGCCTTGGGGCATGTGATGCATAGAGATGGATGAGATGAAAGGGAACCAGAAAAGAGACTAAGAAATGAGTGACTAGAGAGATAGAAAGAAAAATAAGTAAGTGTGGTAGTCTTCTCTGCCAAGTGGTTTCAAGGAAGAGTGATCAATAGGTAAAGTGTTATTTATAGGTTGCATAAGACTAGGTCTGAGAAATTCCCATTGGATTTAACAACGTGCTGGTCATTGGTAACCTTTACAAGAGCACTTTCACTGGAGGGGGTAAAAACCTAATTTGAGTATGTTCAAAGGAACAGGAGGAGAGAAATTGAAGACAAGAGAGAGAGAGGACTCTTTCGTGGAGTTTTTCTGTAAAGAGAAAAATGGAAATGAAGCAGTACCTGGAGGGAAAATGCTATTAAGATATGAGAGAAATAGCCCTAGCTGGTTTGGCTCAGTGCATAAAGCGTTGGCCTGCAAACTGAAGGGTCCTGGGTTCAATTCCGGTCAAGGACACATGTCTGGGTTGCAGGCTCAATCCCCAGTAGGGAGCATGCAGAAGGCAGCCGATCAATGGTTCTCTCCCATCATTGGTGTTTTTATCTTCCTCTCCCTTCCTCTCTGAAATCAATAAAAATATATTAAAAACAAACAAAAAACCACAGAGACTATCAAAGTCTCCTCCTTAAAAAAAAAAAAAAA
>NW_006289390.1:328815-335192 GCF_000327345.1 Myotis davidii
TAATATATATTTTAAAGATATTAGAGAAATAACAGGATATCCATAAGCTAATATATCGTCACTGGGGCTGAGGGCGGGGGTGGGGGGAGAATGGTGATGCTGGAAACAAAGGAGGGAATTGCTGAAAATGTTCTTAAGTAGTCAGGGGCAGATGGGATGGAGTGTACACATGGAAAACTTGACCTTACCCAGGAGCACAAGTCATTCACCCACAGTAAGAAAAGGAAAAGGAGAATATTTGCACACAGAATCAGATTCATGAGTAGATACAGTGGTAGAAGCTTGTGGAGTTTCTTTTCTGAAAGCTTCAGTTTTAAGATTAAAAAAAAGTTAGTCATCTCCAGAAACTGAGAAAGTGAAAAAGTTGTGGTACCTTTGAGGAGAAAGAATAAAAGATTAAGAAATCATCTAAGATGGTAGGAAAAAGAATTGACTGGGGATAGAGGGTGATTTTCAGACACCGTTAAAGGGAGATGAATTGCTATGGCTGTGAATTTTTATCAGCCACATTCAGCTATATGGATATAGTCTCAGACTGATGAAAAACTGGATTAATCTGGGTTGGAACTTTGTCACATGAATATGATAAACTGAAGAAAAGTAAAGGATTTGAGTAATCATGATGACCCACGATGAATTTTAAGCTGGTTTAGGAGGCAATAAAACACATGGAACAAAAGGAGTAGGATCGATGGATTGATGGTTCTAACAGGGAGAAAGGATTTCTGGAGTCTGGCTCTAGAGGGCATTAGTTGGAGAGACAGAAGGTAAAGTTTAGAGCAGCGGTTCTCAACCTGTGGGTTGCGACCCCTTTGGGGGGGCGAACGACCCTTTCACAGGGGTCACCTAAGACCATCGGAGAACACATATGTAATTACATATTGTTATTGTGATTAATCACTATGCTTTAATTATGTCCAATTTTGTAACAATGAAATTGAGGTTCACCACAACATGAGGAACTATATTGAAGGGTCGCGGCAATAGGAGGGTTGAGAACCACTGGTTTAGAGGGTGACTAATTGCAGTTGAGATTATATGGGGATAACAGTTTTTGTCAATGTTAAGGCAACACCTATGGGAGGGCATAGCTACAGTGTGATTGGGTAAAATCAAGATCACAGGCACTAAAGAAGTAACTAAACTAAGATAGCCTATTTTAATATTGGAATCACAGCTTACTAACTATAACTCTTGGCAAGCTACTTACACTGTCTGGGCCTCAGCTTTTTTTTTTTAAATATATTTTATTGATTTTTTTTACAGAGAGGAAGGGAGAGGGATAGAGAGTTAGAAACATCAAAGAGAGAGAAACATCGGTCAGCTGCCTCCTGCACACCCCCCACTGGGGATGTTCCCGCAAACAAGGTACATGCCCTTGACCGGGATCGAACCTGGGACCCTTTAGTCTGCAGGCTGACGCCCTATCCACTGAGCCAAACCGGTTAGGGCAAGGGCCTCAGCTTTTTATTCCCACTATATTATTTTCCACATGGAGAAACATCTTTTCATTGAAAACTTTGGGTTATAAATAATAGCAACTATTATTTATTGTCAACAATGCACAAGCACTGTGCTTATTGTTAGTGAGGCCAACTTGGGGGGGGGGGAACTATAGGAAGGTGGATTTTGACTCAAAATAAGAAAGAATTTTTTTTTAAATATATTTTTATTGATTTTCCACAGAGAGGAAGGGAGAGAGATAGAGAGTCAGAAACATTGATGAGAGAGAAACATCGACCAGCTGCCTCCTGCACATCTCCTACTGGGGATATGCCCGCAACCAACGTACATGCCCTTGACCGGAATCAAACCTGGGACCCTTCAGTCCGCAGGCCGACGCTCTATCCACTGAGCCACACCGGTTTCGGCAAGAAAGAATTTTTTTAATAATAAATGTAATTAAAATAAAATTCAGTTGCTTGATAGATATTGTGCTTGGGATCACTGGAGGTTGTTCAAGAAAAGATTTCATGAGATCTAAAAATAATAATCTAGGATACTAGTGTGATACCTCTGTATGAGTCACAAAGGAAAAGGCAAGGTTGAAGAAAAGGCCAGCATCTGGAATGCCAATTCAAGCAGAACAAGACAAGCAATTAGTGGAGATCCAAGAAAGGGAATGACTTAACCAAGGCCCAGAAGGGCAGGTGGTCTGTCTAGGTCCAGATGGGCAGATGTTTCCACATCAAGGCGGTTCATCAGTTTGATCAATGACCCAAAACAAACTTACAAACCCAAGGTGTCTAAGTTCCAGAGACTGGCAGTGGAGAATGGAATATAAGAACAAAAATCAGCCACATGGAGGCTGGAGGTCAAGAGCAAGAATCCATTTGCAGGTAGAACACCAGAGGCAAAGCCAGAATGACAGTGCTAGACAAGGAGAAATTGAAATTGAGTTTCTTCTGTGCATTCCTATTGAAGAGACAAGGCAATCTCTCTTAGATTTAGAAAAATCTGCGGTAACTACATACTTTCAGAATGAATATGAGTAGGCATACATTAATAACAAATAAAATCCAAGCACTTAACCACATTAGTGGCCCCAGCTATAAAGATATAGAAAGTAGTAGCCAACTGAACTCTGGGCAAAACATGATGCAATCAAGTCTATAAATAAAGGTAATTTCTAATTATTAACATTTCTTAGTCTCTTACCATAGGTAAGATATTTTCTCTGTTCTAATCAATAATTAGTGAAGCTAATGATCCAATTAAAAATTAAATCTTTTTCCAAAAGAAGATATTGATGGCTAACAGGTACATTAAAAGATACTTAGTGTCATTAATCATCAGGGAAATGGAAATCAGAACCCCAAGGAACTATCACCTCATACCTGTTATAATAGCTACTATAAAAAAAAAAAAAGGCAAGAAATAACCAAGTGTTCTTGAGGATGAGGAGAAAAGGGAACCTTTTGCACTGTTGGTGGAAATGTAATCTATTTTCATTCAATTAGTATATCCTTCATTTCTGATTGGTTCTTTTTTATGGTTTCAATGTCCTTTTTTATTCTGTTGAAATTCTCCTTAAGTTCCTTGAGCATCTTTATAGCCATTGTTCTGAGCTCTATATTTGGTAGTTTGCTTGCCTCCATTTCATTTTGTTTTTTTCTGGAGACTTCTCTTGTTCTTTCATTTGGTACCTGGCTCTTTCTCTCCGCATCTTGGTTGCTTCCCTGTGTTTGTTTCCATGTATAGGTAGAGCTTCTGAGTATCCCAGTCTTGGTAAAGTGGCCTAATGTAGTATGTGTCCTGTGCAGCCTCCCTGGTCACCTGGGCTGGGTGTTCCAAGTGTGTCCCATGTGGACTGTGTGCACTGTCAGCTACAGTTAGCCTTGATTGCTTTTGGTATGTCATTGGGAGGCCCTATCCTGCAGACCAATTGGCTGTAAGGACCAGCTGTGACTATAGAATAGGAGCTGCTGTACAGAAGCCAACCCCATGCAGCGAGACTCATTTCAGTGAGGCTTTGCTGCCTGCCAAGTTTTCCTCCTGAGTGTATTGCTTTTGGAGGTGGCTGGGTTTTAATATGATGTGGCCTGAAGCTGTCCACTGGATGCCCTGCCAGGGACACCTGCATGAGCTACAAAACAATCTGAAGATTGTTTCTACTTGTGCTGGGCTTAGAGGTGCCCATGAAAGGCCAACATGCAAACCAGGGCTGACTGCCACTAGATCTGGGCCTGGGGACACTTAGCAAGAGTTATGGGGCTCACTAAAGCCAAATGCTGCTTTTTTGAGAGATTTTAGGAAAGTCCAAAGTATGAGCCAAGACATGCATTTTGTATGGAAAAGCCACCAGAAACAGCCTGGGTGGGCCTTAAACTTGGGTGGGCTGGAGTGTCAGGAAATCACCAAGCCAGACAAACAGTATTAGCCAGGTTGATGGAGGCTTAGATATAGTGCCCATCTAGGGCCCTGTGGGGGAGGGCTCAGCAAAGGAGCAATGGCCTCTAATAGCACTTATGTCTGGGAGAAAGCTGCCCCTCCAGCCATTGCTGGACAATTCAGTTCCTCCCCATGCAACCCTGGAGGCTTTTGAGCTGCTGCTCCTGGTGTTTTGGAGCTCAGAGCCAGTGAGTCCAATGAAGTCCTTGTATGGGTCCCTTAAGAGGAACATCTGGGACTCCAGCAGCTCTGTCTCACTCAGCCACAATCCCTGCTGGGGTTTTTGTTTTTTTTAAATATATTTTATTAATTTTTTACAGAGAAAAAGGGAGAGGGATAGAGGGATGAAAGAGAAACACTGATCAGCTGCCTCCTGCACATTCCTTACTGGGAATGTGCCCACAGCCAAGGTACATGCCCTTGACCAGAATTGAACCTGGGACCCTTCAGTCCACCGGCTGACGCTCTATCCCAGGGGTGGGCAAACTTTTTGACTCGAGGGCCACAATGGCTTCTTAAACTGGACCGGAGGGTCGGAACAAAAGCATGGATGGAGTGTTTGTGTGAACTAATATAAATTCAAAGTAAACATCATTACATAAAAGGGTACGGTCTTTTTTTTTCAATAGTTTTATTCATTTCAAACGGGCTGGATCCGGCCCGCGGGCTATAGTTTGCCCACGGCTGCTCTATCCACTGAGCCAAACTGGTTAGGGCGTCCCTGCTGGTTTTTACAGCCAGAAGTTTTGGGAATTTCTCTTCATGGCACTGGAATCCTGGGCTGGGGAAAGGGGACTGATATAAGACTGAGACCTCTCAGTCCTCAGTGGGGACTTCTGCAGCCAAGATGTCCCTCCCAATTTTTATCTATGACACTGGGTGTGGGACCAGCCCCTTTTGTGTCTTCACCATTCCTACCAGTTTTAATGAGGCTTATTCTTTATACCCTTAATTATAGGACTTCTGTTCAGCTAGATTTCAGACGTTCTGAATGATAGTTTTTCTGTAACTTAGGTGTAATTTTTTATGTGGCTTTGAGAGGTTTCATGTACTGCATTTACCTATGTCGCCATCTTGATGGAAACCTGTTTTAATGTATTAATATTTGTATGCTTTAATGTATGTTTAGCCTAGTACATTGCTTATAAAAATAATTTTTATATGTTTTATGGGATTTTTTTCATTTCTCATATCTTAGACTGTTCTTACATGTAGCATTATATCTGTTGAAGATTACCAGATTCTTGCAAGACACAAGGGAGATATTTGGTATTATTTCCATATTACAAAGAAGACAGAGGATCTGAAACTTTAGGTTACTGTGAAGTCTAGAGTTTTTTATTGGCTAATGATACATTCATGTGTAAATAAATACTTCTTCAATATACATACTTATAGAAGTATACATACAATTTTTTATATATCTGAGAGTCTTATGGATGATATTATTATTCTTCATGAAGTATAACCAAAGTTACTATGTATGTTATTGTGAAAATAATTACAATCAAAAGTTAATTGTTTTAACTGCATTAAGACATAATTGAATTAATTAAATTCATAGGCCTTTCTGAAAAATATTTTAGATCAGTGTTAATGAACAGCTAAATAATTTGAGGTGCTATTTCCATTAATGTTGTTTTAATTAATTAAGCAACACCCATTACATATTTTTCAGAAAAAAATATATGAGCTTGGTTTGAGGCTTAAAAAAATGTAGACATGCCCTGGCTGGTTTGGCTCAGTGGATAGAGCATTGGCCTGCAGACTCAAGGGTCCCAGGTTCGATTCCAGTCAAGGCACATGCCTGGGTTGCAGGCTCCGTCCCCAGTGGGGGGTGTGTAGGAGGCGGCCAATCAATGATTCCCTCTCATCATTGATGTTTCTATCTCTTTCTTCCTTTCCCTTCCTCTCTGAAATCAATAAAAATATATTTTTTAAAAAAAATGTAGACATGACCCTACCCTCAAAGAAAACTTACAATACAGTTGGTAGGTTGGATAGATAAGTGATTGTAATTGGTGCTATACCAAAAAATAACAAAATAAAACAAAGAGCCATGTTTATTAATATTTTGAAGGGCACAATTGAGAAGAGTTCTTTCTTGTATGTTTGGTTACTTCTTAGATTTGAGAAAACCAAAAGGTAATTTGAAAAAGAGAAGAATGAGGAATTGAAGCATGGAAAATTAACAAACCTATTTATTTGCTGTATATAGAAACTTTATTGTAGAAAGTATTGCTACCTAACTATGTTTGATGTTACATGTACTTAGGTGTAGATTAGTAATCTAGTGGTTCACTCTTATATTGCACATAGGAAATGTTCACTAAACATTTTAATTAACAAATTCTGATATAATTTCTCAAAATAATTTCACTTAGACTTTCTGTTGTTGTTGTTAATCCTCACCCGAGGATATGTTTTCCATTGATTTTTAGAGAAGGTGAAAAGAGGTAAGGGGAGGGAGAGAGAGAGAGAGAGAG
>NW_006289390.1:335307-342740 GCF_000327345.1 Myotis davidii
GTACATCAATTGGTTGTCTCCCACCTGCACCTTGACCAGTGCCAGGGATCAACCTTCAACCTAAGTATGTGCCCTTGACTGAGAATCAAACCCATGACCCTTTTGTGGGTGGGCTGACAATCTAACCACTTAGACACATCGGCCAGGGATCACTTAGATGTTTAAAAATATAAGCCTGAGTATTAAAGTCATATTATTTCTTAAAGTTATCTTTAGTTTTCCCTAAACAATCACAGTAAATAATCCTAATAAATCCTAATAAAAAATCACAATTTTCTGAACATCAAGCATTCTTGCTTCCATTAAATTAAAACACACACATACCTTACCATACCACATACACACTAGACCATGTTCTGGATAAAAGGCAGAATTTCCTTCTTAACAGATATTTTAAGCTATGAATTGTGTTTAAAAGAGATAAAATGAATTCTGGTTGTTTTCTCTTGCACAGAAGAAGGACAGTAGATATGAGGAGGTCATGATAAGGATAGTTGAAGATGTCAAGAGGGTAACTAAGTCATAGCTAAATATAATTGGTTAAAATAAAGGAGAAAACTATCAAAAATAATTTTTACATGGATGGTTACACAACTTTAGAATTCTGAAAGCATGGTAGCAGCTCATGGTAAGTTAATGGCCTCATTTTCTTTAACCACTCTCCTTCTCTTTTAATGATTAACAGAATGCTTTACTTGAAAACCATTCCTATATGATGTGTAGATCATCGCAAAGTTATTTTCAGTTAAATGACTGGAACACAGTAGTTTACCTTCTTCCAAGGAGGACATAAACATGACTGTATCAAGGGAAAAAAAAAAACACAAAAAACAAGAAACCCCTGCTTGATACATCTACACTAATAAAAGGGTAATATGTTAATTAGACCGGGAGACCTTCCAGATGTCCTTTCAGACAAAGCCATGGTGGCGGGGTTGAGGTAGAGGTGGTTAGGAATGATCAGGCCAGCAGAGGGAGCCGTTGGGGGTGAGCTGGCTGGCAGGGGGGCAGTTGGAGGTGAGCAGGCTGGCGGAGGGGGGACATTTGGGGGTGACCTGGCCGGCAGGGAGGGGACATTTGAGGGCAACCAGGCTGGCACGCAGAGGCAGTGGGGGGTGACAAGGCAGGCGGGCAGTAGGGGGCGAGCAGGCTGGCAGGCAGAGTACTTAAGGGCGATCAAGCAGGCAGGCAGGTGAGCGGTTAGGAGCCAGCGGTCCCGGAATGCAAGAGGGATGTCCAACTGCCAGTCACCGGCAGCTGGGCATACCCTGAGGGATCCCCTTCCCATGCATGAATTTCATGCACTGGGCCACTAGTGTGAATATATAATAGGAAAATGCACTTTAGAAGTTAGCTGCATCCTCCGGAGTTAAAGCAGCTGTTTTCAGGACTTTTACTTTTCGGACAGAGAATTTTTAAATTAGAAACAATTTTATACTGAATTGCAAATTTGGTTGCTAATATTTTAAATTAACACTGTTGAATCGATTACTTTAAGCTGGTCTTTCCTCATTCTATTTCTGTAAAGCTGATATTGTAACCTGATTATTTATTTAGGAATGAGTAATGGAGCTAACAAGGAATCAGTGTACTGTTTCATAAGCAATCTATGTTGCGTAATTAATGTGACTCATCTGTGAATGATTGATCAGGGAAGAGAAAATAGAGTAAAAAAGATAGCCCGTGATCTGGTAAGACAGCCCATTCACCAGCAACTGCTGTTTAAGAGGGAAAATATTAACAATTAAGTCTAAAATGGTTTTCAGATCAATAGAAATCTTCAAAATGCCCAAAGAGTGTAAAGTTTAAGTGTGTAGGAAGAAATTACAAAAGCAAAGGAAAGCGGCTACAAAAAGAAAAACCCATACCAGAGACCAGTTTTTAGAATAATAGAGCAAAAATCAATAGCCAAAATCAAATAAAACAAATGGTTCAATTAAAAGAAGACACATAAAAGCCAAAAAATAAAATAAAAAAATCCAGGATGGTAAAGGCCAGTGTCTGTGACCAGCGGCACTTCTCCCTGGCTGGGTTTTCTGACCGTAGCAATTGCTAATAGCGTGAGAGGTTATCCCATGAATAGACATTTACATTTTAATAAGGACTTGTGATATTTTAAAAGCCTTCTAGATACAAAGTTGATGTTCCATTATTAAAGGACAGAATGTCAGACTCTGTTAAGGTTATTTTGTGGCAAAGAGCTTTCCTCAGTAATTTGTAAATGTGGCCTCACTGGAAACCAAGGGTCTGACCTAAGAGTCCATTTAATCAAGAAATTTAGGGGGAAACTGACATTATATAAGAACCAAAGGTGAGAAGTGAGGGATTAGAGGCCTTAAAACAGTACAGAACCAAAGCAATTTGTAATTGCAGAAGACAAAGTCAAAGCTTTCCTGATTTTTTACTCTAATAAAAGTTATCTTTTCTTCCTTGTCCTCCTTAGGCCAATAATTATAGGATTCTTCTTCTTTTTTGTTTTTTTTACATAAAGTTTTTAAACTTCTAATCAAATAAGGAGACTGAACTTATTCCTTTGCCGTCATTTTCTCCAATATCTTACTAAAATGACAGTAAAAGAAGATAAATAAATAGTGCGATTGTGGTCATAAACCCACATGAACAATGAGATTGGAAGGGCAATGAAATTGGGGAATTCTTTCTATAAATCAGAAAGATTCCAAGGATTTGACTTGTCAGAACAGAGGAAGCTGATGCCTTGGTGGGAACAAGAAGATAGATCATAGAGCCCATCAGAAAGGTTCAAGAATGGAGGCACCAATTTTAGAGAAAAGATAATGCCTAGAGCTGGAAAAAGATACATTGGTTAAAAGTCTATTTTTTATAAAAATTTCAAACTCTCCATTTCTTTTCTAAGACAGGTGACTTCCATTTGCTCATCTCCCACCCCATGTAAATCTGAATGTATACTTTCTAAAGATAACAAAGCAATTTTAGACTTGGGGACATGAAGTAGAGTTTAGGGGAAAAGTGCCATGATGAAAACAGCCTGTGAAATGAAATTCTGGATATTGAATGGTAATCCCTTTTTAGCCTTTTTGAGTGCCTTACTTGTAAATATTAGCAGACACTCCATGAAAAATATGAGAAACAGCCCAACTGGAAAATTGTCCACTCAAATGAAACAAAACAAATTCAGAAGTGAAAAAATTTCAGTGAAGGAAACCAAAGAATGAAATGATACCATGCATGAATGGAATAAGAACAGGAGACTATTAAAGAGGAATATTCAGAGAACAACAACAAAAAGCCTTGAAAATTATAAATGAGATAACAAAAATATCAACTATATACATATGGAAAAGAAATAAGACACTGCAGTGTGGCATTGACAAAAATCTCTTAGTAGGTACAACCAAAATACAAAGAGGAATTAAAGGAGTAAAAAACTGAAGAAAGTTTGAGAATTGGCCCATGACCTCCAGGGTTCAAATAATAGGAATTCTTCAAGTAATACAGTGAAAACTAAATATTTCACAAACTCCAAGAATAAGAATTTCCAAATTGAACAGATCCACAGATGGTTCAGAACAATGAATTGGTGTGGGGTCGGGGAACTCAGCCTTATTCATATCATGTTTTAATTAAGAACACTGAGAATGAAAAGCAGGTACTGCCAAGCAAGTGTGGCTCAGTGGTTGAGCATTGACCCAGGAACCAAGAGGACATCAGTTCGCTTCCTGGTCAGGGCACATGCCGGTTTGTGGGCTTAATCCCCAGTAGGGGGTGTGCAGAAAGGAACCAATCGATGTTTCTCTCTATCCTTCTCCCTTCCCCTCTCTCTAAAATCAATTAAAAATATTTTTTTAAAAGAAAAACAGGTGCTAAGAGCTTCCAGAGTGGATAATAAAGTGGCTTAATATAAATAATTTGAAATAAAATAACACTGTACATTGATCTTACTTCATAGTACAATTTTATTAGAAGAAAGAGAATGGAAGTAAGGTAAGTGAGCATGTATTGAGGAGGGTCAAGATAGCTCACTCTTCACCTTACATGACAAGCAGTCGCTAGATAATATTTAACATTGAAAAAAGGCCACAACAATCGCTGTATAAGTATGAAATTTAGAACTTATATATTTAAATATCTAGAATACAGTCAAAAACTGTCAGGAATTTCAAGTACTTGCCTCTGAGGAATGAAAACTGAGGATAGAGAGGAAAGATATTTTTTTATGCTTTGTAGAATTAGTTGTCTAATTAAATTGGCTACATGCATAATTTTTATTTATTTTAATAAATGTGTTTTATGTTAATTTCTACTTATTTAGTATTTATAGAATTTAATGACATCTCTAATATCTGACTTAAGTGTCTTCATTGAAAATTGATTACTTCAACTGAAGTAATGAAAAAAGATACTACATTTTCCACAGCTGCTGCCCCAATCTGCATTTTCTCCAACAATACACAAGGATTCCCTTTTCTCCACATTTTTGCCAAGACTTGTTTGTTGATTTATTGATGATAGCTCTTCAGACAGGTGTGAGGTGATATCTCATTGTGATTTTAATTTGGATTTCTCTGATAATGATGTTGAAGATTTCTTCATATGTCTATTGGCTATATATCCTCTTTGGAGAAGTGTCTATTCAAGTCCTCTGCCCGTTTTTTTATTTGTTTGTTTTATTGGTGTTGAGTTGTGTGAGTTATTTATAAATTTTGGATGCTAACTTCTCAGATGTATCATCAGTGAACATGTTCTTCCATTCAGTAGGTTGTTGTTTTGTTTTGTTGATTGTTTCCTTTGCTGTGAAAAAAATTTTTAGTTTGATGTAGTTCCATTTGTTTATTTTTCTTTTGTTTTTCTTGCTAAAGTAGATATATTCAAAAAAATATTACTAAGAGCAATGTCAGAGATTTTACTGCCTATGTTTCCTTCTAGGAGTTTTGTGGTTTGGGGTCTTGTATTTAACTCTGTAATCCAGTTTGAGTTTATTTTCATTTGTGGTATAAGGAGGTGGCCCAGGTTTATTTTATTTATCCAGTTTCCCCAACACTATTTATTGAAAGACTGTTTTTACCCCAGTGTATATTCTTGCTTTTTTGTGGTAGATTAATTAACCACATAAGCATGTATTTATTTCTGTCTATTCTATTCCATTGTTATATGTGTCTATTTTTATGTCAGTACCATGGTGTTTTGATTACTGTAACCTTGTAATATAGTTTGATACCAGGTAGCATGATAACTCAAACTTTGTTCTTCTTTCTCAAGATTTCTAAGACTATTCAGTGTCATTTGTGGTTCCATATAAATTTTAGTATTATTTATTCTACTTCTGTGAAAATTGCCAATGGAATTTTAATTATTTTCTGGATATTTTTCACAATTGTCTTCTGTACAACTTCAAATTATCTCTACTGTCTGTTACATTTTTACTGTTTTCAATGTTAATTTCATTTGGTCTATTGCAAAGTACAGGTCATGGTCCTTTCATTTGATTCTGTCTTGTCCAATTTTTAAGAATAACTATTTCTAGAATTTATTTATTTGAAATTTATTACATTTAATTAAGGAGATAATATTCTCCTCTACATCTTTACAGTGGGGTCCATCTTTTTATGAGTGGGCTAAAACTGTTTTCCACGACCAACAATTATTGTTTTCCATTTATTCATCCATGAGTTCAATTTGTGAATACTTGCTGTGGATTTCTTTTTTTTTTTAACATTTTTATTAAACATTAAATAGAAGAAAGGAGAGGGAGAGAGAAATATTAATGATGAAAGAGAGTTATCAATTGGCTGCCTCCCGTGTGCCTGCTATGGGGGATCGAGCCTGCAACCCAGGCATGTGCCCTAACCAGGAATTAAACTGTGACCTCCTGGTTCATGGGTTGATGCTCAACCACTGAGCCAGACCAGGTGAGCCTTGCTGTGGATTTCAATTCATCTTGAGAGCTAGTTTAAAACTTGCTAATAGTGACAGGAGAGGATTTGACTTTGGGTGGTGGGCATAGAGATCTTGTAACATAGAAACCCATACCTGAAACCTTTATGTTCGTGCTGACCACTATCTCCCCAATCAATTCAATAAATAAATATTTTTTAAAATAAAAATAAAACTCACCCCTGGACTCCTACTTGACATTGAAACCCTACCCAAGTCTAGGACCAGAGTGGGGAAAGATAAATAGAGGGAACTTTTATTTTTTTTCCCAAATGGCCTAGCAGCTCAGAGTCCCTTCTCTCTGGATCCAGGGTTAGAAAGCAAACTAGGAAAAACTGCAAGTAGAGATTCATTTCCACACGATAAATTCATGGCACTAAACCTTCTTAGGATTTGTAATAACCTCTATCTTTTTTCCATTGTTGTTGCTTGACCTTAAATATTTCAATTTTGATAAATAAATTGAAGAATGGTAAGGTGTGCTCATACCTATAATGAACTCATTTCCCCAGAAGTGATAAAACCAGGTATTTTGCAGATGCACAGTCAAATTTAAACTAAGTTGATAGAAATTTTTGATAAAAATATAAAGTCTGTCTTCTCCCCAAAGATTAATAAATGCCAGTATCTAACCTGTCTCACACATAGTAAAACACAGATTCAATTGATATGTCCTGAAATTTAAAATAAGTACTAATTTAAAAGTTTGCTAGCTAATAAAAATAAATATGAATAACAAATGGGGGGGGGGAAATCTGCAACTAATTCATAATATAACAGCAAATATAGGACTTAATTCCAAGAGAAAACAAATAGTTTCACAAATATATGAAATAAGTGCACATATTTCAAAATTTTTATTCAGTTAATGATCAAATAAAGGTGATGCTATATCAATTAGGCATTATTTCTAACTAGACTAGAGGCCCGTTGCAAAAATTCATGCACCAGTGAGGTCCCTCAGCCTGGCCTGCAAGATTGGGCAGAAACCTGCTCTCCAACATCCCCCAAGGGGTCCCAGATTGTGAGAGAATGCAGACCTGGCCGAGGGACCCCACTGGTGCATGATCAGGGCCAGGGAGGAATGCAGGATGTTGGCCAGCTGGGGAGGGCCTACAGAAGGGCTCCAGAGTGTGTCTGGCCCCTCTCGCTCAGTCCCAATCAGCTGGACCCCTGCAGCAAGCTAACCTACCGGTCGGAGTGTCTGCCCCCTGGTGGTCAGTGCATGTCATAGTGAGCAGTTGAGCAGCCTTAGCATATCATTAGCATATTACCCTTTGATTGGTTGAACAGCTGACTGGTCGACCAGGCACTTAGGATACTAGGCTTTTATTATATAGGAATAGAGGCCCAGTGCACAAAAATTTGTGCTCTCGGTGGGGAGAGGAGGTCCCTCAGCCCGGCCTGTGCCCTCTTGCAGTCTGGGACGCCTCGGGAGATAACGACCTGCTGGCTTAGGCCCGCTCCCACGTGGCCGAGGGCAGGCCCAATCTCTAGGTGCAGCCCGTGGGCTGGCTCAA
>NW_006289390.1:343319-348501 GCF_000327345.1 Myotis davidii
TGGCTCCAGCTCTTAGGCCACCGTGGCTGAAAGTAGGTTTCTGGCCTTTGCTTACAATGTTGCGAATCTGCTGGCTGAAGTCCGGTGGTATTTGTTACATAGTTTCTTAAACTGTAGGCTCAGAGGCCTGCAGTGGCAGGCGGGGAAGGTTGGAGTCCTCCGTCACTGAAGCAAGCAAGCCTCATGTTAGTTTCAAGCTGCCTGGCTTCCGGCCGCCATCTTGGCTGACAGTTAATTTGCATATTGCCCTGATTAGCTAATGGGAAGGGTAGCGGTCGTACGCCAATTACCATGTTTCTCTTTTATTAGATAGGATAGTTTATAAGATTGCAAATATTTAAAGCTGAGCTTTGTTACCTGTTATAAGTAAGTGCAACCCATTGCTTTCCCCCGTTTCTCGGTCTGTTCCACTATTGTGTCACTGTTGACCTATAAGGAGAGGAAAGGCTTTAATTTTGCTTTGACTCACACATTTTATCTGCCCAGCCTGGAGTTCATCTTGGGGCTTCCATGTTTGAACATATCGTCTTCTTTGAACCCAAGCAACTAACACCCATATGTTTTTATTTTTACCTGAATTAATAATAATAATAACCATGAATATTCTAGGATGGGGATAGATTCCTAAAAAAAAAAAAAATAGCTATATAATCAATGTGAAGTAGAATAAGATTGTCACTAACACATTGAAAAACTTAAACATCAAGGCAGTTCAAGAGTAACATTTTTGTTCTATACAAAAGAAAATGTTATGTGTGTTACCACACTGTTGGCTAATGAATTAATTCACAACCCTAACAGCCTGCTCTGGGCTGGCAGCTGTAGTTCTATAACTTAGTTTTATGTCTGGAAGACAGACAGCCTGCCAGTCACTAACCTCTGTCTTTCCTGAGAGTTGGGAGTTGGGGGAGGAGTTGGGAGCCAGACCGTGGCCTGACTGAGAGCAGGGTCTGTGCACCTCTCACAGCATCGGGCCACCTTGTGAAAGTGATTAAAAGACCCAGGCAATGACACCTGCCACACAAACCAGTTTAGTGAGAGCCTGTCATATGAGAGCCCGCCTTTAAAAGTCCTTTCCATTTCGTCTTAGCGGCACCGGTCCTCAAAGGGTGAATGCCCTGCACATCTTCACACAACCAAATAGGGTTTCTGGAGGATGCATGATCCGGGTGAGGAGGGGAAAAAAATCCCGTGCAGTACTTTTCTAAGATGTACCCGTCTACCACCTTCTTCCTGAGGTCTGGCTGAATCTCTAAAGAGGAGGTTAGATAACCATATTTGAGCTCGCCTGGCTATTCAGGTAAAGTTCTCTCACAGTCTCCCCAGCACCTTTCAGAATTTCCCCTGACACCTGAAGGCAGCGCTATGCAGATTTTTTTTTTGCATAAAACACAGTAAGGAAAAAGGCAATTTTTTTAAGCTGCCTTCTTCAAAACGATTTTTCTGAGAAAGCGTGCAACTCTGTTTAAGCATTTTTAAAAGGTTTGATTACTGCTTGCTTGCTGTTAGGGCTGTTTCCGAAGCTGCCTGGCCGCACTGCAGTACTGATTGCAGGGCTACACCTCTGAGCAAATTGTATGCAAGATGAGATCCTACAGATCCGAGACGAGGCGGGAGAGGGATGAGTTAGTTGGGAGAGACGAGTTGCATTTTTGCTAGAGCGCAATCACCTCTTCTTCCAATTAGAGCATCATCCACGCAGGGATCCTTGGCGGTTAGAGGAGAAAGCAAGCCGAGAGCGCTGCAGGGAATGTGGCAGCAGCACTCAGCGAGGCAATGCTGAGGGACGTGGATGAAAAACATGCTGTGACTTTCAGATTTCCTTCAAGAGTCTCAAACTCTAAAAGAGAAAGAAATGGAAATTCTCACTGCAACTTATCTGAGAGGCAGAGGTAGGGAGGCCTTTAATCCGTGTCTTCCGTTCCAATTCCTCTCTCCCCATCTCTTCTGTCTCTTTTGTGTGTCAAATCCCAAATGTCACATCTCCAGAGGCAGCCTCTGATGGCAACGGCGTGTGAGTCTTATGCTGGCCGTGAACAAAGGGCTGACTTGAAGTGCTTGGTCCAGGGAGGAGTCTTAATGCCACCTCTGAATGAGACCGTGAGTGATAGTATCAGTACACTTTATTGTTTATGAAAATGAGACTCACATTGGGTGGCCTGATAAAATACAGGACACCCCATGACATTTGAATTTTAACTAAACAATGAACAACATTTTTTTTTAAAGGATGTCCCAAATGTTGCATAAGACATGGTAAAAATTTATTTATTTTTTATCTGAAATTCAAATTTCACTGAGCATCCTGTATTTTTACTTACTCCATCTGGCGACCTTAGACTCAGACACATTGCAAAGCTAGGCTAGACAAAGCAGGTAAATGATATTCAAAGCTTACACTCACTCTCCCTAAGTGCTTTCGCGGGGCAAGAATTAACTAAGGTCAGCATCCATCCGTGTGGAAACCATTTGTTCCTTTCTGCCCCTCCTCCCTTCGTCTCACCCCTCCATCCCTCCCTCCCTAACTGTTCTGGAAGGGAGCCTGCGGGCTGTGATTCTAGAGAAAAGACGGTTCAGTAGTGTACCCAGAATGAGCACCTAGACAGGGAGGGGCGTTGTGCAGAAGAAAGGAAAACACCCAAAGCAAATTTTAAATACCTTTGAACATCTCACCCTTTTGCCAAGAACCATCAGTGTAATGTGAGAATTATGTTAGGATTACTCATCAATTCACAAATGCTTTTGAGTTTCTATTGGGAGCCTGCTGTCTTTTACTTGCCCCATATCAATGCTCCTGGCTTCCTCTGCCCTTTCCCATGTAACACACTGGGGTTCTTTCCTCTTTATTTGATAAGCACGTGTGGATTAACCAAGCTTCACGGATGTGTTGTGAATAACTGTCCTTTAGAAACGTTTCCAGCCCTCTCACTCTCCAATGAGAACGCGGGGCCCAGGCAGGTTCTCACTGTGCTTTCCTCTGCCTGCTGCTATCTCCTGGTGCGATGTGAAGGCCCACGCCTGGCAGGGCTCGGGACTCAGCCACACCTGTTTGAATCCCATCTCTGTAACCTACTGCCACCTTTGTCCTTTGAGGAAATTTGCATGGCCTTTATGAGCCTATTTCTTTCTCTTTGAAATAGTGATAATAATGACCTAGTCGGTTTTGCAAAACTTAAATGAGATATCACTATCAAATTACTAACACAGAATGGAAACTCAGTGTTTCCTTTCTGTCCTCTCCGACTCCCTTACTTAGGAACGTGTCACAGCTACATAAAGTTATCGCCCAAATTACTCCAGGGTTCTCATTCTGACCTCTGCAAAACATTCTGCTCATAAACAGAGGCAACTCATAGATCTGGAGGGAAAGGACTAGGAAAGAGGACTTTTGTTCTTTTTTAAAAGATGATTACAAAGAAATTAGGAAATTAGAACTGACTAGCTAGTCTCTTTATCTAGGTTAAGAAATAAATACCGGAGTTAGCCTGAAAAATGACACGTGCCATTTTTATAAGGGTCAGGCGGAAGGGCAAAAGAGGAAGCATCATGAACCCACATCTGGCCTGCTCATATTCAGATGTGAGTTAATTAGAGATGCTTAATAGGGAGGAGCGTATCCATTATGGAATCCTATATAATAAAAGCTAATATGCAAATTGACCAAACAGCAGAACAACCTGTCGCTATGACATGAACTGACCACCATGAGGAAGACACTCAACATAGGAGCTGTTCCCTGGTGGTCAGTGCGCTCCCATAGGGGAAGTGCCTCTCAGCCAGAAGCTGGGCTCATGGCTGGTGAGTGCAGCGGTGGTGGCAGGAGTCTCTCCCGCCTCCACAGCAGTCAGACATCCCCCGAGAGTTCCCAGACTGCAAGAGGGCACAGCCTGGGCTGAGAGACCCCTCCAATACAAGTGCACAAATTTTGTGCACCAGGCCTCTAGTTGTTTCATATTGAGCAACGTTATGTAGAGCTTGAAATCTTTTCAGGAATTGAACAGTTGTAATAAAATTCATGTTGTTGATACTGAGTCACTAAAGTGCCAAGAATAGTTCTGCAAAATAAAGAAAACTTATAGGAGTTCAAGGCAGAAGCATTCTGCTTTATACATTACTAGAGACCCAGTGCATGAATTTGTGCACCAGTGGGGTCCGTTGGCCTGGCCTGTTGGATTGGGCCAAAACCAGCTCTCAGACATCCCCTGAGGGGTTCTGGATTGCAAGAGGGCACAGGCCAGGCCTAGGGACCCCACTGGTGCACAATCAGGGCCAGGGAAGGACATGGGAGGTTGGCCAGCCTGCGAGGGACTGCAGGAGGGTTCCAGGACGTGTCCGGCCCATCTTGCTCAGTTCCAATCAGCCAGACCCCAGCAGCAAGCTAACCTACTGGTCGGAGCGTCTGCCCCCTGGTGGTCAGTGCACGTCATAGAGAACAGTTGAGCAGCCTTAGCATATCATTAGCATATTACACTTTGATTGGTTGAACAGCTGACTGGTCGACCAGGCACTTAGCATATTAGGCTTTTATTATATAGGATAAAGTGACTCAGTATATAAGCAATCAAAAATTTCCCATGAGGAAGAATGGTATGGGACACAGTTAGTTTTACCTCTAACCAGGATATAGGAAAACCCTGAAACAACAAACATGGAAAGTGTACAGGCTCTGGAGCCAGGTAATAAGGCTTTGAATGTGGGCTCTGCCACTTACTAGCTATGCAGCACTTGGAGACTTTACTCAAGCCCACCTAACTCCTCATTTCCTTATTGCTATAAGCCAGGATCCTAATAACTGTCCAGTTCATAGGATTGTTCACAATCCTTCTGGCTTCAGAAAGTGCTAAGTGTCGAGCATGTACCTGGACCTGAGCTCAAAAAGCTGAGGGAATATGAACACAAGATGGACATTCGCAAGCTCTAAATACTATGAAAGAAACAAACAGGAAGACGTGACTGAGGGTGAAGGGCAGGATGTGGGGTGTGCTTTGAATAGGTGGTCTCTTTCAGGTTGTATTTCAGCAGAGACCTGAAGGCTAAGAGAGATTCAGCCCTGCAAAAATCAATAGCAAGAAAAAAAGGGACCAAAGATTTCCAGAGGATGAAATAGCAAGTGTGAGTGTGCTGAGCTGGAAAAAAAAAATTGATGTTTTGCAAAATAAGTAAGAGAAGGAAGCATGGATAG
>NW_006289390.1:348637-370436 GCF_000327345.1 Myotis davidii
AAAAGGGGATAACCAGATCCAATTTATTCTGATTTGTAGTTTAAAAAAATCTTGTGGCTGCTATAGAGAAAATGAATTTTAGTGTCTGTTACATAGTAAGTGTCCGATAGTTGTTAGTAATTAATTTGTGATTATTATTTATTTAGTAATACCTCTGTTAATCACTATTGTTGCTATTATTCTAGATGTACAATCTGAACATTAGTGACAATGCCATATATAAAATGATCATTTACAAAAACTAAATTGGTCTCTACCATTAAAATAGGATAAATTCTGTTGTAGCAAATGTTGGTTTTGTGTAGCCTTGGGCAAATTAACCTCTCTGAAATTCAGTGTCCTCATTTGCAAAATGGTAATAATGGTAAGGCTATTGCAGAATTCAAATGAGAAAACATATAAAATGCCTGGTAGAGAGGTAGATAACAGGCAAAGAGCAAATGCTACTCATTATTATAATGTTAAGCTTATACACAAAGGGAAAAAACAAAAGTAGGCTCCAGATCCTTGAGAACACATGCACATGTACAGAAACAAATGCACAGCAGTTCCTGTGGACATCTATTGTTGCATATTCCTGTCCAGCTCTTTCTCTTACCCCTTCTGCTATGAGGAATCTACCAACCCATGGAGAGTGCTTGCCAAGGATGGGGTAGATCTCGCTCCCCCTTAACCCTAGTGGTGAGCATGTGAGCCAGAGTGACCAAAACTACAATATCGCCCCCAGCCACAGTGATTGGTTTAAAGATGGGCATGTGATCCAAGCCTGGCCTATCAGGGACTTTTCTGCCACAGCAATGGGAAAGAACTTTTCGTTGGAGTGAATAGGTTGAGCCTAGGGCTGCCAGCAGTCCTTTCGGTTTATTGAGAAATAGAGAGGCAGAGTCCTGATGAGAGTGTTTAAGGTAAAATCAAACAATACCTAACGCCGGCCTTTCCACTGGACATCTCTGGTCACGGGAGTCAGTAAAATCCCCCCTTTTGCTTAAACCAGTGTCAGGAATCAGATTCCTGTCTAAGAGATCACTGCAATTGAAGGCCAGTCCTGGACGCATATCCGTCCATTTAGTTTCCCAAAGCAGACTCTTTACGCGGTTTGGAACATAATCAGCAAAGACAAGCACTGTTGCTGTTTGGTTTCTTTCACCTCAAAGAAAGGGAAATGGAAATGCCCTTCACTTCCCAACGCCCTGCTGTTCTCCCCACTCTTCACCTGTCCTCTCACCTGACTCCTGACCCCCCTCACATGCCAGGGCACCCCCACTCCCAGAGCTCTCTGGGTCCTGTCTGTTGCTAGGCCATCTGCTGTTGCTGCTGCTCTGGCTGTTGCTGCTAAAAGCTGAGGAAGGAACCTTGCAGATTTCTTTAGAGGGTTGGATGAGTCCTAACGGATTTCTTCTTTCTTTGTTTTAAAGCATGAGCAGAGTTGACAGTTTGGAAATCATTTCTGCTATATATAAGTTTTTAATAAATATTTCAGGAAGTCAATAGCTTCAAGGAGCATTTAACTCTAATGGGAAAAGGTCATGCCTTTTATAAAATCTCTCAGTCATTTTAGAGTTCACTGAGTTTACTAATGTTCCCATATATTTATTCAATTTTCTACAGGTTTCCAAGACTTAATTAAGACAACTCCCTCTTACTGCCCAGGATCCCACCTCCATAGTATGCATATCACTCTGGGGGTGTGAGACAGCATGATGGAGCTAGAGATCACATAGCTTTGGTTCCCTGTGCCTAGGGCCCCCAACTCATTTTAGATCTATGACATTGGGTCAGACACCTCACTTCTCTTCATTAGCTTTAGTTTCCTATTCAGAAAAATAGTACCTGTCTTATAAGGTATTTTATACTTAGAAATAGTCCCTGTGTGATTTCTAAGAGTGTCTTACATATAAATGATCAATAAATACTTGTAAGTTTTACGTACATTTTTTCCTGCTTAGTTCTAGTTTTCCTGGAAATGAACCAAATGCCCATAGACTAATGAATACATGAACAAAATATGGTCTATCTATACAATGGAATATTATTCAGCAATAAAAAAGAATGAAGTACTGATACATGCTACAATATGTATGAAAGTTGAAAACATGCTAAGTGAAAGAATCCAGAGACAAAAGGCCACATCTTGTATGACTCCATTTATTATAAATGTTCAGAATATGCAAATCTATAAAGATAAACAGTAGATTGGTGGTTGCCAAGGACTGTGAAAAAGAGGTAAGAAAAAGTGGCCACTAATGGGTACAGGGTTTCTTTATGGAGTAATGAAAATCCCTGAAATTAAATTGTGGTTATAGTTGTGCAATATAGTGAATATACTAAAAGTTATTAAGCTGTATACTTTACAAGAGTAAATTTTATGTAAATTATATATATTTTTTAAAGAAAACATGTTCAAAAAGAACAATACAAGTATGATGTTCAGAGAGCCAAAATCTTGTAGAATATCTATAGATTTTACTTAAAAAAGATTTATCACATTCTTGTCATCTTAAATGTGTTGAAATAAAATTAGCTACTTCTCCTCTTGGAAATTTCCCACAATAACAAACAAAAAAATTGTAAACAATGACAAAGCCCAATATCAGTAAAGTTGGAAAACAACAGGAACCTTAAAACAAAACAAAACACTTATTTATTTAAAAAAAAATTTTGCCCAAAACAGTATTAAGCTGGGTTGGGTTGGAAGGCAATGTAGAAAAGACATCAAGGCCACAGATCTCAGAAGTACTGGGAAATGATGGGTCTTACTAGTAAGGTCAGGTTGAGAGACACAACCTCAAGTCTAAAACCTGAATTCCATGTCTGTGACAGTGGGCAAGTGGGTAGATCATGGTGGCAGAGCTTCCTCAGACTCAGTGTGTTCCCGGTAGAGGAGATGTGGCTAACTAAGGGCTGACATGGCAGATGACCTATATTTTCAGGGAGACACTTCCCCTTAGCTGGCAGAGGGGTGATCTAGTGGATAAGAGAGGCTTTATATTGCCAACAATGCAGCATCTGTCTTTCTCTGCTGGATGGGGAGAAGCAAAAGCTAAACAAACTGATAGCCAAAACCCAAGCTCTCATGGAAAACTTCTATTTCCTAGAAAAGAGTTGTATCCATCCCTTTCCAATATATGTTGCCTACAAATAGCTACTTCAGGGAAAACTGATCATCTTCAAAAGTTAATTATCAAAAAAGGTACAGAGAGGGGGAGATGAGGAGGGTAGAAAGGAATGGTGCAAACAACTAAAGAACATGCATCATAGATTAATTGAATCCAGTGAAACTGATGGCAAACATTTTAATTTAATGATGCATGCCTAAAATGAGGAGCACAAAGCAGAGATACAAATGCTCAAGAATAGAGCTCAAGAAAGTAGTGTAAGAAAAAAACATAACAGAAATACAGATGAAAATACAAAGATGAGAGAGAATTGATATTACTAAAAATATAGTATGGACCATCAAAAGTGAGCAAAATAAAATGGCCAGCTAAAAATGTTCCAAGATTAGATTGCAAGTTGCAGTATGGAAGACAGGCCCAGGAGATCAACCCTTTGCATAATTAATTAGAGTCCCAAGAGCTGGTTAGGAAAAGGGGATGTTTGGTTTCTGGCCTAATGAGTTGGATATGCCTGTGCCCCACTCATATGGGAAGTCCCCCCGAGAGCTGGGAGCACAGGCCTCTCCCTCAGGAACTGCACAGTCACATCTTTTTCACATTCAGAGCAGTGGCCTGGGCAACCTTCCCCACAGCAACAGCCTGCATGTCCGGCTGGTGATCATTCTGGGCATTATTACCACTCATACTTAGGGGTAAAGTGTTGGTCTCCCTCTTCCTTGCTTGTTAGACTATTTTCTCCAGGAATTCAGTTAATATTTTATTACACATAATAATAGTGACAAAGATAATTTAGAATTCTAGATCAGTGATATTCAACCTTCTTCATCTCATGGCACACATAAACTAATTACTAAAATTCTGCAGCACAATCAAAAATGTATTTTTGCCTATTTGACTAAAAAAATGGATATAATTTTGATTCATTCATACCAGATGGCTATTGTTGGGTCGGCTGTTGCCATTTTTTTATTTGATAATCTAAGGGAAAAGAGGTCAGTGCCCCTGACTATATAGTCATGTATTGCATGTTTTAAAAATTCTTGTGGCACACCTGTTGGTAACCTCTGCTTTTCAGGGGTTGGGGAATAAGACCCGAGGGCTGAATAAGACCCCAGAAATCATTTGGTCTGGCCCTGCCAAGGCATTAGGGGTGAATCAATTAAATGTTTGACCAAATACAGCAGGCTTATTTTTAAGTTGATAATTTTGTATGGCCCGGGAATGATGTTATAAATATCCAAATGGCCCCTGGCAGAAAAAAGGTTCCCCACCCCTGGTGTAGAGAGACAGCATCCTCAGAATGGTCACACACTTCCTCTGAGGGAAGCTTCAGTCACCTTAGAGCACAAAAGGCCTTCTGAGCCGTTTCATGACTAATGCAGCTGCCTCATCTGACATCTGCCCTTCGTGAGCACAGGAGAGGGCAGGATGGGAACCAAGTGGTTAGAGGGCAAGCAGCAGGGCAGGAAAGGCCGCCCAGAAGGGCTTGTGCTAACAGCCATACATAAGTGACCTTTACTCCCTGGTGCTGACAGGCATTTAATATCGGCCCCTGAAAATTGCTCCAAGTTTGTTATAGGATTTTATAAGTCATATGTTCTGTACCAAAACTCTTCCTCTGTTTTTAATCCATTTTTATGATCCTATAACAAAGTCAAGCTGCGTGAATTAGGTTAGATTTCATGGCCATGCATTGCAGACAAGGAAATTGGGACAATAGAGGAATTTTTTTTCCCTTCCATTTCTAAGGTACCTGGATTAAGCACCTTAAAAGCAGCCATTCAAGTCTAGGCACTTTCAGTTTATTTCAGTATATAATTTGTCCCTCAGGGCATGAAACCTTTTATGGTTTCAGGAAGAACTAGGGCAGCTAAGGGTGGAAAAGAGGAAATAGCTCTTCCCTTTACTTAATTTATCTGCATGCTCTGGTGGAGAGACATACAGGGTAGCATTCTAGAACTTGCAATCCAAAGTGATATTGTCTGGTTTTGTATGCTGGCTCTCTCTCTTACTATTTATGTGCCCTGTGCAAGGCCACTAATATCTCTGTACCTCACTCTCCCCATCTGCAAAAATGAAAATGATCATGGACCTATTTCAGTGACAATTTTTATAATTTACTCACAGCAGTGCTTAGCACATAGCATGCACCCGATTAATTTTGTGTTTTATAACATGCATACATTATCACACATGACATGTAAACTTCTCAACAATACAATAAAATAAGTAGATGTTACTATCCCTCTTGTGGGTTGAATTGTTATTCTCTTTAAAAAAAAAAACTTTAGCCCTGACCAGTTTGGCTCGGTGGATAGAGCATCGGCCTTCCGGCTGAAGGGCCCCAGGTTCAATTCTGGTCACGGGCATTTACCTTGGTTGCCGGCACATCCCCAGTAGGGGGTGTGCAGGAGGCAGTGGATTGATGTTTCTCTCTCATTGATGTTTCTAACTCTCTATCCCTTTCCCTTCGTCTCTGTAAAAAAAAAATCAATAAAATATATTTGAAAAATAAAAATTAAAAAAATAAAATAAAATAAAAAATGATAGGTTGAAATCCCAATGCCCGGTCCCTCAGAACATGAACTTATTTGGCTATACAGTCATTGCAGATGTAATTAGTTAAGAGGAGGTCATACTGGAGTAGGTGCCCTTAATCAAATATGACTGGAATTCTTATAAGAATGACCATGTAATGATGGAGACATGAAAAGAGAATGCCGTGTGACAACAAACTGAGATTTCAGGTATGCAGTTCCACGCTGAGGAACACCAAAGATTGTTAGAAAGTCCCGGAAGCTAGGAATAAGCAGGAAAACATTCCCTACAGGCTTCGGAGGGAGGTAGCCCTGCTGACATGTGAATTTGGGACTCCTGGCCTCCTCCAGAACCCACACGACATTTCTGTTCTTTTAATCCACCGAATTTGTAGTACTTTGTTATCACAGCTCTGGGAAACGAATACAATCCCTGTTTCACAAACAAGAACATCCAAGCCCACAGAGTAAGATTACACAAATTAATAGGTAGAAGAACCCACATGTCTGAGATTCAAGACCCAGCCCAACTCCTTGTCTCTCTCCATTATCCCTTCAGAAACCTCACACTCCAGCCATGCTCCTCAACTTACCCTTCCTCAAACATGGCAAGCAAGGACACATGGTGTCTTTGCTCAGAGGTAGGAAAATATTTTGATTGACTGTCTCCTCCATGTCAGGCATCACACTGGGCAAATTTCCTATGCAATGCTCCCTCAACCTGAAGTTTCCTCCATTTTCCCTCTATGAAAATCCATATCTTTCAACTGCCAAGTCAAACACCCAAATCTACGTTTTTGATCTACCTCGTCAGAATTACTTCATTTTTCCTATTTATTTCTACATCCTGTTATTCATGATCTCATTTAGCTAGAATTTCATTCTGTTGTGTTTGTAAGTGTGTGTCAACCTCACTGAATGTAAGTACCTTATAGTTAAGACTATAGGCCTGTTGCATGAAGGGATTCTTGCAATAGGCCTTCCCTTCCCTTGGCTGCTGGCACTGGTTTGCCTCTGGCACCCAACCCAGGCCTGAGCTCTGGCCGAGCTCTGGCCGGAGCTGGCCCCAGAGCTGTCAGGCTTCGCTGCTCCGGCCCCGGGGCCGTCCGACTTCGCTCCACCACTTGGAGCCTACCTATGCAAATTAACTGCTACCTTTGTTGGGTTAATTTGCATACTCTCCTGATTGTCTGGTTACCATAGCGAAGGTACGGTCAATTTACATGTTGTCTATTATTAGGTAAGATCATAACATAATAGCTCTTTAAGGAACAATAGACTGAGGCCCTGAAAATTTATTTAGACACCACAGTTTTGAAATGTAACTTTTGCTACAGATGCTTATGCCATCTGTAATCTTGGCTCTATTCTCCAACCCAGAAAAAATGTATCAATAGGCAGTTAGGAAGAGAGGGAAGACTTCCATGACATTGCATGAGGTTGTTTTTGTTGTTGTTGTTGTTTAATTGGTTCTCCGTTTACACCACTCTTGATCCCTTTTCCTCAATCACATGCGTTCTGTTAAATTTGAAATTTCACTGAATTTTTAGAAGATCCAGAACTGAAAACTCATTTTATCTGAATACTCAATAAAATTATCAGATGAAAACTTAAATTCAAGAGTTATATTTTAGTCTTGGCCAGGTGGCTCAGTTGGTTTGAGCATCCTCTTGCACACCAAAAGGTTAGGTTGTGATATGAGATTTTTCAACCGGAGCACACAGTGTTCCCCTGGGCAGGATGGTTCCCCAGAGTCTTTGTCCGTTGGAATCCAAGAATGAATCCACCAATGGAAAATGGTATAGCAAAGGTGGAAATTTATTGAAGAACAAAGTAAGACTCCCACGTGGGGAAGGGGAAAGAATTTCACAGCACATACTTCCACATGGAGAGTGCGAAAGAGTCCTACTGAGTTCCTGTTTTCCCAGGTTTATAAAGGCTGCAGTTCTTGGTGCCTTGATATCCCCTCTGATTGGTCAATATTCCCCTTTGATTTGGTCACTATAGCAACTCCTGAGCTCTGGAGTTACTGTAGTAACCAATCTAAGGGGAATATTGACCAATCAGAGGGGAAATCAAGGCACCAAGAACTGCAGCCTTTATAAACCTGGGAAAACAGGAGCTCAGTGGGACTTCCTCCTCCCTTCCCATGTGGTGGTCTGTGCTGTGAGATTCTTTCCCCTTTCCCACGTGGGAGTCTGTACTTGTTCTTCAATAAATTTCCACCTTTGCTATACCATCTTCCATCGGTGGATTCATTCTTCCACTCCAAAGAACAAAGAATTCAGGGAACCATCCTGCCCAGAGGAACACTGTGTGTTCCAGTCCAAAAATCCTGTATCACCAGTCAAGGCACATAACTAGGTTTGGGTTTGATCCTGGTTGGGTGAATACCAGAGGCAACTGATTGATGTTTTTCTTTCATATCAATGTCTCTCTCTCTCTTTCTCTCTCTAATATTAATAAATATATCTTTGGATGAGGATTTAAAAAGAATTGTGATTTAGAAAATATTTTCAGAAAATAATCTAAGAAAACAAAGGGAAAATCAAAATCAGAATGATTTAATTAAAACTGTATGAAAACAACTTAATTTTGATAATATTACTCCTTCTGAAGAAAATGTAAGCAGATCTTACTAATTTTAACTCGGTAATTTGTAATTCTTATTCATAATCCTATATAATATGCAAATAGACTAAACGGCAGAACAATTGGTCTCTATGACGCACACTGACCACCAGAGGGAGACACTCAATGCAGGAGCTGCCCCCTGATGGTCAGTGTGCTCCCACAGGAGGAGCCACAGCTCAGCCAGAAGCCCTGAGCCTGGCTCACAGCTGGAGAGTGCAGTGGCAGTGGCAGGAGTCTCTCCCACCACCTCCGCAGCAGTCAGACATCCCCGAAGGGCCCCTGGACTGTGAGAGGGTGCAGGCCAGGCTGAGAGATCCCCCCCATGGCACAAACCATGACATCATATTAAGCAGTCAGGCTGATTTCACCACTAGTCTGAGGTAACCACAAAATGCAGCAAAACTATTTCATATTGCAAATGAGCTGGTCTCGCTTTTGCTAGCTGTGAAGGTTCCCAGAGCTAGAAAATGCTTTGTACTGTAGAACAATTTGCATTACAAAGAGATGGTAATACCTAAAGCTTAAGTGGAACTGAAATGCTTAGCTTAAAGCCAAGCCATTTCTCTGTAGACAATGTTATGTTAACTTCTTAGCATCTTTCATTCTTAAAAGTAATAAGGCACTTGACAAATAATATAAATATAGTTTCATGACTGCTATGTAATAATAAACAAGACAAAGTTTAAATGCTAGCCAAGGACTTTGCTAGGAGTACTGCCCAGAGTTACCTTAAAGGACAGCAGATTCATCTTTGAGAAAAATAATCTGAGTTTATTCACCATTCTGTTTCCTTTTTGTTTGATTTTAGAGAATTATTTGTAAGTGTGGGAAATTTATATGCTTATTCTAAGCGTTTATGGTTATGTAAGTTGATGTCACCAAGTCGATTTCAAACTCTCAGGAAAGAAACATGTTTTAATGACTTTTATATGTGTAACATCTAGCATAATGTTGGCAAATAGGGTGCTCTAAATATCCATTGATTTTTCTACCCCGATCTTACTTTTACCATATTTGCTCAGTTCTTTTCCTATGATCTTATAACCTTTTTAGAATTAGAATTTTGTTGTGTTTTGGTAATTGAGTAATTAAAGTGTAATAAATTTGGATTTAATTAGCCTTGTGATAGGTCTTAATTAAATATCTTCTTAATAAAATAGCAGTATAATGGCAGTAAAAAGAGTGAAATGATCTAAAAATAGATGGAGATACTATGTCACAAAAGTATATAATCAAAATGGATTTTTTATGGGTGTGTATATTTGGGAATTATTTGCATGGTCTGGATACAGTGTAAATGTTGAATAAATATATATTTTGTTGGTCAAGTCCTTCCTGCTACCTTTAGTACAATGACGCTTTCTGAACAGTTCTTCATTTCAAAATGTTCTAAGCACTCAGGCCTTTTCATTATTTGCAGAATATTCCCAATGTTTAATATTCTTTTAGAGTGACAGTGGTGCTAGGCAATATATTCACTCTCAATTCAATCGCTTTTGATATTTCCCCGCTAATATTGTTCAGGATTTTTGTCAGGATCTTCTGGGATGCGTTGTGTTGAGTCAGGACTCTTATCACTGCTTATAAAACTTCATTGGGAATCAGAGTGGTTTTGGGGAGATTCATGTATGTCTCCCAAGGATTTATCCGGAGGGGGTTTTCATTTATTTATAGAACACATCTTGAGTCACAGAAGTAAGCACTTACAGACCGTAGAGGTGGGTTTCTTTTTTTTTCTTTTACTTGTCATAGATATCTAGTTTCTTCTTCAAGTTCAGGCAAGAATTCTGTGGTTAGGTTACTGTGGAGAGGAAATAAGATATTAACCAAAAAGAGGAAGAGGTCAAGAAAAAGAAGGGGAGAGGACAAAACAAACAAGGAAAATATAGCATGGGTCAGAAGCTTGAGGAGCTGCTGGTGTGAACTTGAGAAAGCAGGTGGCGCAGAGGGTATTTTGCAAGATGGGTGGAAATAGTAGGGGTGGCATTCTCCCAGGATACTGTGGTTACCATTGAAACATGGTAAATGAATCTAAAATTAAAAGTTATTTTTCAAGCCCTTGCATATTGTACAAAGTATAATGACATGTATGGATATTGCAGTTGGAACTGACAATGAAGTGTGAAGCTCCAGGTAACTAGTAAGCTCTACATGGTTTAAAACTGACGGATATTGTTGAGATAGGATTTTTTTCAAATATATTTCTTTATTGATTTCAGAGAGGAAGGGAGATGGAGAGATAGAAACATCAATGATGAGAATCATTGATTGGCTGCCTCCTGCACACCCTCCAGTGGGGATTGAGCCCACAACCCGCCAGAATCGAACCTGGGACCTCCCAGTCCGCAGGCCAATGCTCTATCCATGGAGCCAAACCGGCCAGGGCATGAGATAGGATTTTTTAATCAGTTCAATGAACCCATAAGTTCTGGGCTGAGTTGTGTCCCTTCAAAATTCTTATATTGAAACCCTAACCCTAAACACCCCAGAAGTATCCATATTGGGAGATAAGGCCTTTAAAGAGGTGATTATGTTAAATAAGGCCAGTAGAGTGGACCATAATCCAGTCTGACTGTTGTCCTTATAAGAAGAGGAAATTTGGACACACAGTGACACACCAGAGGGACAGAGAGAAAAGGGGCACAAAGAGAAGGCAGCCATGTACTAGCCAAGGAATGAAGCCTCAGTCTTAGAAGAAATCCAACTCCCTGACGTCTTAAACTTGGACTCCAGCCTCCAGAACGGTGATAAATATATTTCTGTTGCTTATGACACCTAGACACACACCTTGCAAACTAATATCGTGTGCATATAGTTTCAAAAGACAAACAGTTTAGTTAGGCTTAAACGCACCCCCATGATCTCCTGTTCTATCTCCTGCTCCTCTGCATGTTCCTTCCCCAAGGCCATCACTTTCAGCTCTTTTCGTTGTTTTTTTCTGCTATGTACCACCTTATTTTTAAGTATTTTATATTACTTTATACATTTTTCATTAGACAATCCCTAATGACTTCCTACTAAGGAAAATGGGGACTTAGCTCTCCAGCAACTTATTCCACTATCACTAACCACATCCACACCATTTCATTTCTACATTCACGATATAGGCCCTTCACAATACATGGTGTTTTCCTATCTATGCCTGTTTAAATATCATTCATAGTTGAGTTTTGTAGAGCGCCATGATTACAATTAGACAATGTTTTGTTTTCCGTGGAGTTAACAATTGCCTCATGGATTGTGTACAAGTAACAAGTCAGTTATTTCTCTGGGACAATCTTCCAATACACCAAATGTTTTGGAGAGACCTCTGCAGTCATCTGAAGGCTACATGATCTACTGCAGGCATCTTCTTGAACACTTTGGGTCTTTTCTAGGCCTGGTCTGTGGTGGTGAATGTGTGGTCATGTTAAGGCATCCGTGGAGCAATGATGTAGTGTAAGTGGTACATTGACTCTGTGCATCAGACATTTGGTTTCAACAAGAACACAGCAAACTAACAGCCACTTTACAAAAGCCAGTACCTGGAAGCCGTGTAAAGGAAACAAAGATTTCCAAACCCCAGTGAGGTGGCTATGGGTAAATCTGCCATTTTTCCAGAAGGTCCAATTAGAAAAATCATGGGTCACAGCGATATTTCTCTCAAAGTCCAATTAGGGGCCACAAAGGCACTAGCACTCCTCCAACTGTACCTCCTCTTATTTGGAATCAGCCCTTCCCCACCCCCTGCACATATAAACTCCATTATATGTTCTGCAGTGGAAGCCACAAAAAGAGTACATTGAATTGGCCCCAAAGGCCCTATTCACAGATCATTTTAGCTTCCCCAACCCTTAATCCCACTGTGAACTCTATCCAAATATAGTCAGTGGATTGTGGGTATCCCCTCCCCACCCCCGGTAAGCACCTATATCCAACAGAGCTATAAAAGTTTGAGGCCATTCCCTCCCCAACGTACATGCACATGTGTATACAGCCTTCAGTTCTCCTTAAGGACCAGGGACCTAAACCTAGCCCTAGCCATCTGTCCCCTTAAAGCTGCTGAATTTGGGGTAAGGTGGAAGGCAGGAGAAGTAGACGGGAGAGAGAGGGCGTGGCAGGAGAAAGCAATTCTCTGCAGGTAAGCTAGGCATTGCTTTCGGGGGTTTTCTCAGGTTGTGTTGCTGCTAGAATTCTGAAGTTCTTTGGGTCAGTTGTGCGTTCTCCAGTGAGTCACCTGTGTCAGCATTATTAACCAAATCCAGGGCAATAAGACCCCCCAAACTAGTCAAGACCTCATTCATGGTTTCTTACTGAAGTTCGTCTAAATCGGAGAACTCTACTCTAATGGACCAAACTCCCTTAGAGCTGCTAACACCCACTGTAAAAATAAATAAGTAAATAAATGAACTCAGACCTTTTACTGTCTGCGTATAACTAAGTTTGATAGACTGCAAGAGGTGCTAGTCCAGTGATGGCCTCGCTGTGTGCATTCTTTTTTAACAAGCATTACATGCCTCTCCACCCAATCTTGCAAGCAAACCAGCCAAAATTGTAACAGTGCATTTGGTTTCTGGCTACTGAGCAGTCACAAATTTCTCTCCTTTCTCTATCAGAGGATGTACAACTCTAAAATTTTTATGTGCAAGGAAAAAAAACTTTCTTCCCACAAGGAAAGAATATGTGTTATATTTATAATATCTTCCCACAATAGAGCAAATATGAAACTGATTACCAGATGGACCAGGAAGTTCCCAGGCCGAATTGAGTTAACTCGAACTAGGAAACTATTTGGGCTGCTGTCTTTGAGCCTACTTCCTGTTACTCAGCCAAATAATACCCCACTTCCTTCTCATTAATAGGTACTGAAGTGAAGGATTATTTATTGCCTGGTTAGCCATATAATGTAGTCAACGTCTTTGCTACTGATTCCTATATATTTCCTTCAAACCCTGCCAATCAGCCTGTGACACTCCCGTTTTCAGGGCGCCGTATCTCTCAGCACCCCATCCTCATGCCACCACTGTGAAGAATGCCCTCGGTCTATAATTTTACTCATCTGTAAGCTAACTAGTTATATTGCCACCGTTTCATGGATGCTGGTGGAAGGTATAAAACTCCTGCATCAAAGACAAACAACAGTATATTAGTCACAGCAATAAATTCTAGAGTATCATCATTTCTGTTCCGTTCTCCAAGCCCCAATTTCTGGAGATGAAACAGAAGGGGCCAGGTGACAGACACTGCATGCAGAGTAGGTTGCATCTACTGAGAGGAACTCCCAGTTGAGGGGTTTTGAATCTTGTATCATAGACAGGAAGCTTGCTAGCCTTAAGTTCCAGAGGGAAGGGAGATACCATTTTCAAAAGCTGTAAACAAACCTACTCTGCCCTCTGGGAGATTCTGCCTCTATTTTCCAAGGCTATTTGCTATACGAATATCCAGGTGCAGATAGTCTGGAACAAAGAGGGAGTTCTCACAAGACATGCATAAAAGTGAGAGACCATGAAGAATTATCTACCAATAATTAAGTGTTCGATAAACATTTGTTCTTGAATTAAATCTTCTGAATAGATTATTTCAATATTCAAGCCCTTCATTTCTGGGATGCTTTGCTGTTTTTCCTTTCTGACACTCCTATTATCAATCATAAGATTTTTCTGGACTTATCTTCTAATTTTCTTGTTTCCTCTCTTTTCCTCCTTTTCTTCTTGTTCTACTTTATGACAAATTTTCTCAACTGTCTCTTCCAACTCAGTTACTAAACTTTTAATTTCTGCCGTCATTTTTTACATTTCCCAAAATCTATCCTCTTTTGAAGTTTTTTAAATGAAGTTCTTTTCAAAAGCTTACTTTTTGTGTTTCATGGCTACAGTATTTCCTCTCAGTTCTCTGAGCTTATCAGTTATAATGGCTTTGTGTTTTCTAAGTCTTCCACTCCCGCATTGCCACATTTCCTTTAAGTTCGGTTGTTTTTAATGTTTTTATTTTATTTTATTATTTATAAATTAGAGGTTTTCTTAAAATGTCTGATATTCCTTGCCTATTTAAGATTGAGGGCACATAAAACTGAGTCGGAGCTCTGTAGGAATGCCTGGCGCTTATCAAGTTGGTTGGTCTCAATATGGAATGATTGGGCAAGAATCCAGCTGTTTTGGCTCCCTACGTCTTTCCTCTTGGGCTAATCAATATTCCAAGAGAGGCATCACCAGTCTCTTGTTTGTTGTATATAATCCTGGCTGCCGAAGTTCTCAGACACGTGCTGGAGAAAGAGGCTGAGATTCCTCATCTTTTAACACGTAGACTTTCACGTTACCCCTTCCCTCACTGCATTTGTGCTGAAGTCCTGGCCCAGGCAGGGAACTACCTGTCTCCTGCCAGCATTAAAAAAAGAATCTGGACGCCTAGCCCGTTCTATTTCTGTTATGTGGTCCTACCAACTATCCAGCCCTCAGAAGGATCTGACGCCTCCAAATCCCGAGCCATTCTGATGTTCTGCAGCATTATTTGTCTTGGTTCTAATCACTCCCCCCACCCTCCCCAGAGACACCCAGCTTTCCTCTCCTGAGCTTATCCACGTTTGTCACCACCTGTCCATGTGCTTTCCAGCTTCCAATACTTTGTTGACATCTCTAGTGTGTTCTGGTATCTTCTCCAGGTTTCTTTGTTATTGTGGTTTTTTGGTGTGTTTTTTATCTTGGTTTGATCCTTTACAATGCCATTGTAGTTGGATTGCTGGAAAAAAACAAAAATATACATTTTTATTCAGTCTGACATATTTAGCCAGAACAATGTAGACTTTTAAGGACCTATGGAGAAAGAAAGAAGCAAAATAAGGAAATACTCTCAATTCTCACAGGTGAAATTGGGGCTTCTTATGTTAATTGTACAGCATTCTTTATAAAGTTCCAAAGACGCCAAATATAAAATTTTTAAGCCCAGCAATTATTTTCAAATGGCCTAGCAAAATATCTAATATCACTTTAAAACATGAAGTGAAGAAGGTTTTTAGGCTTGGGTAATTCCAAATTATTTACTTGAAATCTGAACAGATTCCAAAAATATATTATTATATACACAAGTGTTAAAAATAATTAAAGAAAACAATTGAGTTGATACATACAAACTTTATTTACCATGTCATGAAGCAAGGAGTCTCCATTCACAAGGGTTCATAAAACTACAATATGGGGTACAAGACAGGAAGCTTTCATAGGATAAGGAATACATTTTGGTTTGCTGACCTAGACCCCCAACCTGGGCCTAGAAATTTACTTCAACCCAAGATCCCAATGTCAGTTGTGTAAATTGCATTGCTGATTGATCACTATTAAACAAAATAGAATATATTTGGGGGGGAAAAAACCAATAAACTGGGGAAATAATCTAAAGTTCAATTTCAGAAAATTTTCTCACATTAAAGCTACTTCTCTTAGAAACAACCTTCCTCCTTTCATAGGTTTACTAAAATATTTGGTAATTTTATTATACAGTCAGAGAATGATAGAGAAGAGAATGGTATAACTATTATGGAACCACTGTCCTATATAAAAAAAAAGCCTAATATGCTAAGTGTCCGGTCCTCTGGTTAGCCATTCAACCAATCAAAGCGTAATATGCTGATGATATGCCAAGGCCTCTCAACCGCTTGCTATGATGTGCATTGACCACCAGGGGGCAGAGAGTGGACTGGTCGACCAGTTGCTATGATGGGCACTGACCACCATGGGGCAGATGTTCCAACCGGTAGGTTAGCTTGCTGCTGGGTTCCGGCTGATCGGGACTGAGCAAGACAGGCTGGACACGCCCTGGAGCCCTCCCATAGTCCCTCCCCGGCTTGCCACCTCCTGTGTCCCTCCCTAGCCCCGATGCATCAGTGAGGTCCCTCATCCTGGCCTGTGCCCTCTTGTAATCCAGGACCCCTAAGGGGATGTTGGAGATCTGGTTTCAGCACCATGGCAGAACGACCAGTTGCTATGATCTGCACTGACCACCAGGGGCCAGACGCTCAATGCAGGAGCTGCCCCCTGGTGGTCAATGTGCTCCCACAGGGGAAGCACCACTCAGCCAGAAGCCAGGCTCACGGCTGGTGAGCACAAGGCAGTGGCGGGAGCCTCTCCTGCCTCCACAGCACCACTAAGGATGTCCGACTGCTGGCTTACGCCCACTCCCTGAGGGCTCCCAGACTGTGAGAACTTTCTGAGAAGTTCTGAGGCCAAACAGTGGAAAAAAATTAGACTTGCTTCTCTTTGTTTGTTTCTGCATTGGAACTAGGTACTATTAAAAAGACCACATTAACAAGTGCATGAATTTTGTGCAGCCAGCTTCTAGTCCAGTGATGGCGAACCTATGACACGTATGTCAGAGGTGACACACAAACTCATTTTTTTTGGTTGATTTTTCTTTGTTAAATGGCATTTAAATATATAAAATAAATATCAAAAATATAAATCTTTGTTTTACTATGGTTGCAAATATCAAAAATTTCTATATGTGACATGGCACCAGAGTTAACTTAGGGTTTTTCAAAATGCTGACACACCGAGCTCAAAAGGTTTGAGTCTCTAATAAAAGGAAAAGATAATGAGAGCTGAAAAATTTGTTGAAATCTTCTTCCATCCATCATTGCTACAGAGTTAGAGAAGGAATAGAGTTAAAGATATTATTGCTGATTAGCTTATGCTTTTTCAGAAAAGAGAAATTAATGGGAATACCAAAAAGAAAAATATGCATTTATGAAGTCTTCTTACATTCTATTAAGCTAAATAAATATTTTAATCCACAATTTTTAGTTAAATCAGCAGAGTATTAAATAGATTTGCTTTATGATATATGGAGGGGTTAAATAATGAATCACAGATTCTGAATAAAAAAATAGGTATGTTTCTAATGTAAAGAAGAATTTTAGCACATATGAAAAGCCCATGCAGCAATGCTTCTTAAGTGTAGTGCTGTGTTGCTTTGTTAAGATATCATCAGTGAAACAGGGCTGCTTTTTCCATTAGAATTTTTATTGTGACACTATTTTTAGTCATTAAAAATAGGTCCACCATATAATTTCATTCATATGTGGAATATAAAACAAAAATGTAACAAAAGAACAAGTATAACAGAACAGAAAGAGACTCCTGGATACAGACAAGTGCAATGGTGGTTACCAGAGAGGAGGTGGTGTGTAAGGAGAGCGAAATAGATAAAGGGGGTCACATACTAGTATATGGTGACAGAGGGAAACTAGACATTTTGTGGTGAGCGCACAATGGAGTATACAGATATTGAATTATCATGCTGTATACCTGAAACTTATATGATGTTGGTAACCAATGTTACTTCAATTTTAAAAAAAAAGGGCCCTGGCCAGTGCTACTTAGTGGGTAGAGCATTGGCCCTCACACCAAAGGGTCTCAAGTTTGATTCCCGGGCAAAGGCATGTACCTGGGTTACAGGTTCCATCTCACCCTGGTCGAGGGGTGAGGGGTGGAGGTGGGTGGGGTGTGTATAGTAGACAACCAATCTATGTGTCTCTCACACATCAATGTTTCTCTCTCTCTTCCTCTCCTTCTCTCCCTTCTTTCATCTCTCTCTAAAATAGTCAACAGAAAAATTATCCTTGGGTGAGGATTTTAAAAATAATAATAATATTATGGTGAGTTATGCAAAAAAAAAAGCACACAGGATTTTATTTTGACCTGAAAATTGACATAACAAATGTGAATTAAATCTGATTAGTCATTTTTAAATACAAGTGAAGGGAAAAGACTCTAGATATTTCAAACATATTACTGTTTCTCCTTCACAAATTTAATTTGCTTCTTTTTTTTAATGTATGATTCCTTTTATATGAAATATCCAGAATAGGGAAATCCATAGATATAGGGGGTGGGGCGGGGGGAGGCAGTGAAAGAGTTGTTCTCAGGGTCTGGAGGGAGAGGGTAATGGAGAATGACTGCTTGATGGGTATGAGGTTTCCTTTTGGGGTGATGAAAATAATCCCAAACTGCTTAGTAGTGATGATTGTACAACATTGTGGATATACCTACATCCTACTGAATTGTACACTTTAAAGTGGTCAAAATGGTAAGTTTTATGTTATGGAAAAACAACAACAAAAAAACTTGGTGGCCTGAAGGAGTGATTTATGAATCATGATGGTTTTCTTACACGGCAAGGCAGTGTTCTAAGAAAGCTACTAAGCTTTGGGGGGCCTTGGCCTGGAACTCACATAGCACCACTTCCATCACATTCTATTAGTCTAAGCCATGTTCTCTAGGTTCTCCAGGCAGGTTCTGTGTAGGTTCTCCAGCCAGGTTCGGTCGCCAGGTTCTGTGGCCGGGTTCTTCAGCCAGGTTCTGTCTAGGTTCTCCAACCAAGTTCTGTAGCCAGGTTCTGTCCAGGATCTTTTGCCATGGTCTCTCCAGCAAAGTTCTTCTGTCTCTAGGTTCTGTGTAGGTTCTGTCTTCTAAGGTCTGTCTTCTAAGTTCTGTGTCTTAATTTGTTTCTTAAGTGAATGAGTGCCTCTGGGCATTTGTACAGGAAAAATAAAATCTCCCAAGCTGTTTTGTTCTATAGAACAGTCACAGGATTCATGCTGAATCCAGAAGGATTTTAAAGGTGGACAAGTGACACAGCCAAGCATATATTTCTTATGCATGAGAAACTGTGGTTGGCACAGGAGCCACCCCCGACCCCGCATGTGGTATGTACCCAGATGATTCCATATGTTGGAAATGCCGTCTAAGCACTGTTGGCAGTTCCCACCCCAGACAGCCAATACAGGGTACCAGCTGAGGCTACCAAAACGGATTAAAATCATATTTGGGAAAGCGTGTACTTCCCAGTCACAGTTCAAGATAGAGATTTAAACATGCCATTTTGCTACTTAGAACACTTTCTGGAAGATGAAAGACTGGTGAAACAAATCCCCGTGTTTCCATAAAAAGAGTATAAGGCTTTCTGATTTTCAATTTTTGTGTGCCCCATGGTCTTATTTTTCATACATGCTATAACAAAATTTTCCAAGGGCCGTACACTGTTCTTGAGGATTATCTCTTGTTCCATGTGGTGTCACAAGATGTGAATTTTGACGTGAGATTGTTTATATTCAGCTTCTTACAGTCCTCTAAATATTCAGAGACAACGTTCAGATTTTCCTCAGAGAATAGCTTGCTGACATTACAAATTGGGGACTGGAGAATGGGAAGGAGGAATAGAGTCCCAGTAATCCCAGACAGAACTGTGATAGGCAAAGGCATCAGCGAATGGCTATATTTTTTGTCATACACACACATGCAAACACATGTGCACACACACACACAGACTGATCATCTCTGATTTTCAGTAGGTGCAATTATAACCCTTTTGCAGATTAGAATAATAAATCTCGTTGGGGCTCAGCAACTTAAGGAAGACCATCTAATTAGTAAAGTCAACAGATATGCAAACTGAGGACTTGTCTAAAACATCAAGTCCCTTCTAAGCTGACACCCAAGTTCTGATGATGCAAGAGCAGCAACTAGCTCTTTAGCAGGAGCTACAGGGAGTCGGGAACCGTCTCCTAATGTTTAAGGTCTTCTTCAGTCAGTCTGCCGCAAATTGAGAAGACTTCAGAGAGTGGCTGTTAAAAGGTTTTAATTTCCAGCCTCATGTGCCAGTGACAGAGGTAGCAATGACTGCTGCTTTCCAGGAATAGCCCCTGCACTTGTGTGTGTGTGTAGAAATTGAAGGGACTTGGCCAGGCAGTTAACATTGAAATGTGATCAACTACCCTCAGAGTTTGTCCTAGTGCCTGCAGGACCACTTAAAGTGGCCCAGTTTTGAGACATATTCCCCACTCACTGTCAACATGTGCTAACATAGTTGCTGATGTCTGCTTGGGGAGATGTTTGAAGGAAAGGAAAATTTTTATTTGATCTATTGGGACTTGTTCCACTTTCTTTATATGATAAAAATTGAAGGGAGAAATAAAAATATATATATATATATATGCTTTAAGTACAGTATAAGGAGGGCTGAGTTGGGGACACATGTGACTGTGAGTATGAATTGCAGCATAAGACAATATGCAATAAACAAAGTATGTATAAAACCCAATCTCTTAGCCTGACATCCATGATCTCTCATCCTTGTGCTATTAACAATTACTCCATTCTGTGTGTTGAGAAATTCAGTGGAAAGTGTTCCAACTGGACAGTGGGGTGACAGATTTGTGCTTTAGAAATACCACTGACGACAGCCCTGGCCGGGTAACTCAGTTGATTAGAAGGCTGTCCCAATATGCCAAGGTCATGGGCTCGATTCCTGATAGGGCACATACAAGAATCAACCAATGAATGATCAGTAAGTAAAACAACAATCTCTCCTTTCTCTCTCTCTCTCTCTCTCTCTCTCTCTCTCTCTCTCTCTCTCTCCCTTCCTCTCTCGCTCTCTAAAACTCAATAAGTAAGCATTTTTAAAATACTTTTTAAATATAAATAAATAAAAACTGCCCTTTAAAAAAGAAACATTACTGAATGGTTTTTAATGGAAGAAAACAGAAACTATAGACAGGATGACTATTTAGGAAACAAGAGTAGTGGTTTAGTCTCAAAGAAGAAAAGCAGACGAACTAAAATAATGAAAGTGAGAATGGACATGGTCCTGGCTTGAATTTCAAAATACCAAGATTCACCCAAGGTCTCTCCACTGCGGAATGTTTAGTCTGAAGGCTATATGGATGAAAATCGAGAGGATTCACGTGAGACAAGGACTTGCGAAGAGAAGAGCACACTCCTCCTTGCAGTCACCTACCTCCCAAAGGTGATGAAGACACTAGCCCTGTAAATGACAAGCTGCCTGCCTCCCAGCAGGTTGTCTGGTCTTATAGACAAGTGACCGGATAACAGGGTCTCTACACCTAGGATTTCAAGGTGTTTGAAGCTTCTTAAGCTTGGGTTTTATTTCCTTGATTGAGGTTTTATCTACTCAGTTAGACATAGGCATAACATATAAAAGGATAGCCAGAAGCTTAGATTGCAAAGAATTGTCTTGGAAACTATGTCAACCAAAGTTTACATACCACTTTTAATGGTCTTCTTTGCCTGTACCTTGGGCTCTTTAAAGAGGTGAATTTAATACATACTCACTTACACACACACACACACACACACACACACACACACACAGTTGTACTTACCTTTCATTGGTAACAAACTACCCCAAACTTAATGACTTGAAAAAGCATTATTCCTAATGACTATTTGTCGTGATTTGCTCAGCTAGGCAGTTCTACTCCCTGTGATGATGAATGGGTCGCAGTCATTTGGGGACTTGACTGGCAACAGTGATGGCGAGCCTTTTGAGCTCGGCGTGTCAGCATTTTGAAAAACCCTAACTTAACTCTGGTGCCGTGTCACATATAGAAATTTTTTGATATTTGCAACCATAGTAAAACAACAATTTATATTTTGGATATTTATTTTATATATTGAAATGCCATTTAACAAAGAAAAATCAACCAAAAAAATGAGTTCGCGTGTCACCTCTGACTCAGCCAGG
>NW_006289390.1:370923-387775 GCF_000327345.1 Myotis davidii
GTGATGTAAGTAACTGAGATAGAAAACCCAGGAAAATAAATGAAGTGTAGTGGAGAAAACAATGAATTCCATTTTGGACATGCTAGGTTTGAGGTGCCTGTCCCATATCCACGTCTAACTGTGGGATGGGTCGTAGGAAATGTTCATTTGGAGCAGAGCAGGAAGGGGAGTCGATGATATCATTGACGGACAGCAGGGCCTGAAATGAAAGCCTGGAAGGATGGGAGCCAGTGAAGCTTTCTGAGAAAGAGCAGTCCGAAAGATGCCGCAAGGTGACACGTGTCTGCTAGAATGAGCTACATCGGTAAAAGCCTTTTTCTTAGGACAAACGTAAAGAGTCCGCTTAAAACAGGTCAATTAACTTTCCATCACAGTCTTTACACAGCTGTCTGAGGGTCTCCCAGAGACAGGGCACTAATTCCCAGGGAAGCTGCTTTTCCTCTGACCTTAAATACGGATAAGATTGCTTCGAGTCGTGATTTACAGTTTACAGGGCATGTTCACTCCCTTTATCTAATTTGTTCTCAATCATCGCCCTCTGGAGTACACAGGGCAGGTATTACTATCTTCCTTTTACAGATGAGCAAACTGAAGCCAAGAGAAGTGATTATTCCAAAGTGGATGGAACGGTGTCCTCTGACTCCTAATTCAGTTCTGTTTCTGCAAAGCTGCTTGATTATATCAAGGATCAAGTCCTTGCTTTTCAATCAGCCAGCCCCCAATGCCTCTAAATTAGGAGCGTTCTGTCTCAGCGTTATGTGTGTTGCAGGCAAGATGTGGCAGGAGCTGGGACTCCAGGGTGACTGACACCTGTCCTGCATGTGTGTGGCTGTGCATTCTATTCCCTCTCTTTGAGAGATGTTACTTGGATTTGAGAGATGGATTTGAGAGATGTTACTTTTTTCCACATGATGAGGAAATTTAATTAGTTCTCTCTGCCTTTAGAGATTTATTTGAACAAGGCTTGCAATCAAGACCTCAAACATACTTTTTTGAATCAAATATGAGAAACATTTCATCTTTTCAACTGCAAATTTATATAAATATAAATTCTTAACACTTTAAAAACACTTTTTTTCTTCAACTATCCATATCATTAAGCAACCCCTCCTTTTAGAAATCCTCTACCAGAGCTTTTCCTGTATTTTTAAGCAGTTTTCATTTTTCATCACGTATGCAACAAATATTTATTGAATTCTTAGCAAATGTTGGACACTCTGTAACATTCTTGGGTTACAACATGGTTATCACCCCAAAATAACTTGTGTTAATATTTGGTAAACATTATTTCAGCTATAGATAGATGATAGATAGATAGATAGATAGATAGATAGATAGATAGATAATAGTCATATTCTTACTCCATATTTCAATTTTTCCATCTCTGTAATATTTTAATTATTCAAGATAATAGTTATTAACCTTGTAAATTAATCTGTGCAAATATACTAGATCAATGGGAAACTATTGAAGGACAGTTGATGGCTTGGAGCCCAAATAATCCCACACATGCCACCTATACACCTGGCCCCATGCATTACAAAGCTCTGACCATTCCATGTTGAAACCAGCAAGGACAGTGTATGAGTACAGCAGCACTGAACGGAGAGTGACATGGCGTGCTCTGCGACACTTGTCCCCACTAGTGAGTGTGTTTTGAGAGAGTAATGCAAGTGTTCTCTGTGGGAAGCACGCTAGCAATTTTAGGATAAGAAGACATGAATCAGATGAATCAAAGAAGTTAAGCTTTGTGTAGAAATATGAATAAAGAGTTATTTAATGAAACTTTCAGCTATAAGTATTACTGTCCTGCTACATAAAGACCTTTTTTTAGCTACCATGCTGTGTGGCATGGGCTGATAAGTTCAGTTCCTTGTAGGGTCAAGCAGATATTGTGTCTGTAGGGAGTGGATGTACTAGCAAAGAGAAAACCTATCAAGCTAACTGTTTAAATGTCAGCCTACTACATACAGTCTTCAATAAATGTTAGCATCTCCCTCATAATATAATTCATTAGTGTAATGCATTTGATTCAAGAGTTTCTGCTCAATGTACAGGGTGGGGCAGAAGTAAGTTTACAATTCTTAATGTGGAAAATAATGCAATCATTAATAAATAATAATACAAAATAAACACTGTATTTTATATACTCACAGCTGTAAACCTACTTTTGCCCTATCTGTATATATGTGTAAAATCAAAGGATCATTAAAATTTCCAATTATTTACATTTTTTTATAAAATTTAAATGTCCCTTAGTTTGTAGAAATGTGAAATTGAAAATCTCAAAGACCTTTCTTTTATGTTCTTTATAATATATGTAATAATTTATTTTAATTTTTTATTTAATTTTATTATTAAATGTACTTATTTGAAAAGTTGAGCAAGACAAAGCAAAAGAAAATTCATCATATCATTAACTTTTAAGTAGAGAATTTTCTTCATCATTAAAAATATCCTTTGGTCAGATGTATGCAATTTGATTTACCCATGACAGATACACCCATTGCATGACATGGTCTTTACTAATGTATTTGTAGAACACTATATTACAAATTGCATGAAGGTCCAAATTCACAAAAAAAGATGCATGTGATGTAATTTTTATTTCATTATATCATACTGTGGTTTTCCATTTTCATCCTTTACTATCCTGTATACTAAAAGCCTAATATGCAAATTGTCCCCTCGACTGGGAGTTAGACCAGGGGTGGGGCCACTGGCAGTGGCAGGTGGCCAGGGGAAGGGAGACACCCTGGCGGGCAGCCAGTAGCCACTAGGGGACCTGCCTGTGCATGAATTTCATGCACTGGGCCTCTAGTAATAAATAAGAAATACAGCTATGAATGCAACAGTGGGTAAAGTCAAATGGTGATGAAATGTAATCCGTACATCCAAGTAACTTTCTGCAAATCATGGCTCTAACCAGGTGCCTCAAGTGGTTGAAGCATTGTCCTTGTATGTCGGGGTTTCGGGTTGGATATCAGGTCAGGTCAGGGCACATACACACAAGAATCAACCAATGGGTACATGGATGGATGTAGCAGCAAATCGGTGTTTCCCTCTCTCCCTCCTAACTCTCTCTAAAATAAATAAAAATTTGAGAGGGAAAATAAGATCTGCAAATCCATGGCTCTGGTTAATTAGCAGTCTGGCTAGATTCCCAGGTGATACATATTAAACTCCATTATTTTTATGGCTTTTAATGGACAGGAAAAAATAAAGTCATTGAATTTGGATAAGCAGAGACCATTGGCGATATCTGAGAGAGCAGTGTCATTAATGTGTGTGTGGGGGGGCGGGAGGGCGCCTATAAAGAAAATAGGATGCAATAAAATGAAACCAGCAGATAAATGCTTGGCATTTGAGACATTTAGTAATGAAAGAAAGAAAAAATAAACAAGACAATAACTAATAGGATAAGAAATAGGATAAAGCAGTTTAACAAGATGGACGAGTCACGGTATGTTTGAGGGTAGAAGGTAAGTGCCTATAAAAGGACTATCTTATGAATATCATGGAGGAGAGTGAAATAAAAGTGATAACGAAAATGTTTTACAAATTAAGAGAATTTCAGTTCACTGATTGTTTCCTTAGCTTTTCTCAATAGTAAAGAGTTTAAGCCCCAGGCTGCTAGATAGGAAAACTAAATAGGTAGAGCAGAAACGAGGCTCTGGAAGAGGCAATTTTATTGTATCCCTCCCTCCTCCTTTCTCCTAACTCTCCTAAAAGCAGGGAGTTAAAGGGGGGTGAGGGGAGGAGGAGAAAGTACAGGCGTGCTGGCTTTCTCTATTTGACTCATCTGGCAGGCAGTGGGGGGAGGAGCTAATATTGGGACCACCTCACTTAATTGCGATGTGAAGGCTGTTCAGATACATGTTTCATTTTGACATGTCTGACTAAAAGCTTTCAGTCACTCAACTGGAAACAATACAGTGATAGGAGGAGCATAGACTAGACTAGCTGACAGATGGAGTTCCTTTCCCCCCATGAGCCCTTCTGCCCTTCATTTACTCCGGGTTCCCTCTCTTCCTCCATGTTATAGACACTTGTCCTCACTCTAGACTCCAACTTTAGAGCACTCATAGCTTGTACTGTCTCTGCCATCATAGACGTCAATGACTCTCAAAGCTTATTTCCCATTTGAATCGCATGGGAAGCGTGTAAGTCCCAAACACAGAGATCCTGGTTGGGTAGGCCTGGTGTAGAGCCCAGGGACAGGCTTTCTAACAAGCACAGCAGGTGATTCTGATGTAGATGATCTGAAAATGACTCTGAAAAAAATAGTTCTAAGTCAGTGGTTCTCAGCCTTGGCTGCACGTTAGAATCACCTGGGAATCTTTTTAAAATCCTGATTTCTGGGCCTCATCCTCCAGAAATTCTGTTTCTTTGTTACTAATGTTGTGGCCCCACCCCATAACAAAGAAACAGAATTTCCGGAGGATGAGGCCCAGAAATCAGGATTTTAAAAAGATTCCCAGGTGATTCTAATGTGCAGTCAAGGTTGAGAACCACTGTCCTAAGTAATGTACAAGGATGTATATGTGTGTGCATTATTTCTAATATTAATTTCTAATCATTATTTCTAATACTGATAATTTTTAATCTGTATGGTGTGTATATACATATACACACACATATATATGTAAATAAATACTCCAAACAATATTTGCATCATATTCAAACTGGTAGCAGGGTGACTCAAGTACAGTAATGTGGTTATAATTATCATTTTCCAGCTGTGACTGGTGTTGCTAAGTGGTTAGAGCATTGGCCTGCACATCCAAGGGTTTCAGGTTCGATTCCCAGTCAAGGGCACGTACCTGGGTTGCAGGTTCGATCCGCAGCCCAGGTCAGGGCAAGTGCTGGAGGCAACCAATCAGTGTGTCTCTCTCACCTTGATGTTTCTCTCTCTCTCTAAAAATCAATGGAAAAAATATCTTTGGGTGAAGATTAACAAAAAAGAAAGAAAGAAAAATAGTGCCTTTCCGCTATTGAGGATGTTCCCACAGGCCCCTTAAGACCACACTGGATCTTCACCTGCTGGATCCATTACCTCAGTTGGAGTCACTGGCAATAAAGAAAAGGAAGTGCCCTGGCCCCTACATTATTGAAGAAAGGGTAAGGAGCACAGGCGTAGATGCAGGTGTTTGGCAGTGCTTCCAGGTAAAGGGGATACAACTTCCCAGCTGTCCTTTACCTTCTCAACCAGGCAGAACAGACAGGCCAACTGCTGAAGGTAAGGCCAGAGGGAGACTACATTTGGAAATCAAAATGGGAAGAGAAGCACCCTGTAGAACTCCACTAGGAATCAAGGAGTTCATGACAGGCTACCATGAAATAGGTTCTCCTGATGTGGAGAAATTTTTCAAATCGGGAATCCCTAAATTTTGCATGATTTTTAAGTTCTAGCATAGTATTTATTCTTACTATCTTTTTTAAGTCAAAAATATTGCAAATTGGAGTGTTTGGAATGTTATGATTTCCCAGTAAGAATTATCATTGTGATGCGCAGCGCTAGGTGAGAATACATGCAGGGTGATTAGTTCTGTTTCTAATACAATCGCTTATCTTCCCGAAACACTCGTAATGAACTAGAGAGATAAAGCCCACTCTCATCTGAAAGACACTTTACTTAGATTGGTTTCAAAAGGATTGGCCTACTTCTGGCAATTTTCAAGTTTACACTAAGGTTTTGATAATTAAACTTTGATAAAAAGCTGATTACAGAATTCAATAAAAGGTGAAGGTAAAAAAAAACACACGTATTTAACACTAGCATTATTTCCCAATAAAGATAAAATCACCTAATCAAGTAATTATGGTTCTCTTCCTGTGAGTTAAAATGTTTTAAGTTTTGATAAAACCTGGAGGCTCCATTTCTACAAACTAAGCAGTAACATCAGCATGCAGCACAGGAGCCTACTAAGGACCATGGGCCTGTTTCATTCTGTGTAATGAAACAGGCTTTCTCCTACTGTGGGCTCAGACCAGCCTATTCCTTTATAGTTACTAGTACACAGTCAGACCCAATCAGGAGAGGCTCTCACTTCCGCAACGGCACTCGCCAGCCATGAGCCCTGTGTTTGGTGCCCATCGGTCAGCTGAGCGGTGCTCCCACTGTGGGAGCGCACTGACCACCAGGGGGCAGCTCCTGCATTGAGCGTCTGCCCACTGGTAGTCAGTGCGCATCATAGCAACCAGTCTAATGGTTGAATGGTCTCTTAGGCTTTTATATATATAGATACCTTACACTCCTTAGGCTCCCAAGTAAATGCTTGACTGTGGAGTTCTGGGCTGACCCTGCAGAATGATCTAAGAATTATTGGCTGAAAAAGTACAGAAGAGCTGACCCTCATCTGACCGCTGAGGCAGGAGCCCTACACCCATCCTTCCCAGCCCCCACCCTGCATCAACTCTGAGAACTGCTGGACTGAAGTCATCTCTCGCCTGGAGACAGACAGGATGGTGACTAATGACACACCCCAGAAACTTGATGGTTCCATGAAACTGACATTCAGGCTCTTACTAGTACTGCCTTCTTCTTTGGTCCTTGCTCCCAGTGCTATCTCATTTGTTTCCTCGGTCTCCAGTGCTCACCACTTACATAAGCAGACAGGGTCATCATCCTACCCCAGGCATGTACAGGGCTCCTCTAGCCTGCCCCACTGCCATGGCTGAGTTCCCTCTCTTTCTGATGTTATGAAGATGTAGATAGGGCAGATTCTGTAACTCTAGACAATGAGAGAAGTATTGCTATTAAACTTTCACAGTAGTGTGTCTGGGGCTCTCAAATTATATCTACTACTCTTTGTCTTATCAGGAAAGCATTTATGTACAGTCATCTTTCCTATTCTGGGTAGCATTTCTGCTTCTCATACAGTGTGAGCTGCTCATGGGCATGGGCCAGTTTTAATTCTCTTTGCAAGTCTAAATCACTATATCTAAATACAAAAAGGTGTTCAATAAATATGAATTTTTAAAAATGAGCAGAAGAGAAACAATAATCTCTCAACTTCTGTTTATATTCTGATAATGAATGCCATTTTTACCTTTTTTAGGTCATTTCATCTCTGTCTCATTTTATTTGACCATAAAATGGAAAATATGTCACTCTTGAAAAAGCATCGCATGTTTATAGAAGATGCTATGTCAAAATCTTATAAAAGCACAATCAATAATTACTAAGAATAATTGGATTAAAGATGGAAAATAAAGAGCTCTATCCTAGCTCCAGTTCATTACTAATGATTGATACTTAATTCTTATATTCAGCTTCTCTACTGTGAAATGAAAATAATCATAACTCCCTTCATCCTTTGTATTCAGAGGCGTTCTAAGGATAAATAGGTGGGTATAAATTAATACATTATTAGTTTCTTTTAAAAAGGCTATTTCTTAAGGATTGAGTATTGAAAGTTTAGTAAAAATAATGGAGGACTTCTTTCTTATGTATGCAATCTTTAATAATAAAAATAGGGATAAATCAGAATTATAGGACACTTTAACAAAAATAGCATTTTATGTATATCAAGCATATTGAATGGCATGCAGTTGACCAAGAGTTAAGAACAAATACAATTCCTTGGGGGGGGGGGTCTTCTTATAGTATATATAACAATTATTTATAATTTCAGTAATTAACATTTGTCTTATAACAAATGTTTCTCTAGTGTATTTTAACCAGAATATTATAATTTTCATAACCATCTTATAAAGAAATATTTCCAAAATATACTTTTAATTATGATCAACTTTTTCTAAGTTGTTTTATTAGTATTACTTTTTATGAAATTTCACCAATAGCTAAGGGAAACATAAACCTTAGCCTGCCTTATCTAAACATTTTATAAATAATACATTAGTTTAGTCTGCACTAAGTAGGTCTTTTTAGATTGTTCATGTTATTATTGCCAAAACAAAAATTATATGGCTTACAACAATTTGACTATTTAGCAAGTTTTTATAGATAATATTACTATATTTCAAACAATTCTTATCTATTTTAAATTGTAGATTAAAATGACAACTTTTATTCATTTTAAGGTCAATACATTTTTCTTTTTATAAATTGAACTAAAGTTTCCGTCATTTTAAACTCTTAGACACAAGTCTTTCCTCATTGATGCTTTCTGAAATCTTCAATAATCAAATTATTGCTCATAAAAAAAGTGAGCAATATTATTGGTACTAAAATATATTTCATTTTCTATACTGTATAAGCACTAATAAATGCTCCCAGTGCACATTATTTCTGTTTAAAATACCAAGACTGTTCCCTGTAACTCATGGGGAACTTAAGTAGAAGATGATCAGGGAACAGAAAATTGTCTTTTATAGAAGCCTCTCAATACACCTGCAGCACGTGCACATGGCATTTTACATGCCTTTCACTGTGCTGTATAATACTGGTGGCAAATGGCCATGTTCCCCTGTGCCTACAGGTCTGAACAATGCAGTTTCTTTATCTATAATAATAAAAGCTAATATGCTAATTAGACCAGAGGTCCTTCCAGGCGAAGCCAGGGCTGCGAGGGAAGCCTGGGTCCTGAGTGCCAGAGGGAAACTGGGAAAGCGGGCCTAGTGTGTGTGTTTGGGGGGGTGGGGGGGAAGGTCTACTCTTGCATGAATTTCATGCGCTGGGCCTCTGGTTACATTATAAGATTCTCCAAAGTTGCTTCGAGAGGGCTCTCAAACAATTTCAGTCTGTCTGCTGTAAGTGTAACTTTTGACATCAAACAGTACGAACACCTTAGCTACTCAAAATATGGTGAGAAATGTTCTTCTGTTAGAAAACCAATCTCATAGAGAAACCTAATTCTGGAGGCCCTTCTATTTCTGTGTGCCTGCGGCTTCACAAATTGTCCCTTTTCATCTATTACTAACCAAGAGGTTTGCCCTTTTCTTACCTTTGTGGACCTTTTCATAATCGACCTTCCTAAATCCTCAAAAACTGCACTGCTGCCCTCCAGAACTTATGAAAAGCTCTAAAACAAGCAAAGGAGCCCATCTGTGTAGACGTGGCTGCCTGTTTGTTAAGTGGCTCCACATTTGATTTTGGGCTTCTATAAGAGTCTAGGTGCCTCCATGACAAAATTTCAACAATGAGCCTCCTTCCTATATCTTTTAATGGTTTTTCTTTAACCCTCATTTCTCGACAATAGGATTTTTTTCAAATAAGTCAGCATTCGAACACTTAAACTGAAGAGGGGGTACCGAGTGGGTATTCCCAAGGAAAGTCCTTACAACTTGTAAAGTCTTATTCTTGTTTCCACATACAAATCTTAGCCCCAGCACCTTTTCCTTAACTCTTTTTGTCTGTTGATGAATTGAAGGCACATCATTGTTCTCTCTGTGGCCCTGGGAGGCAGAGCTGAGCGGGCTACGCCTGTGGGTGGCTAGGGTTCCGTCACAGCAGGGCTGCACAGCTGGGGTCCACAGCGCAGGTTTCTTAGGGACACACCTTCCAGCGCTGAGAGGAGAAAACTCAGGACAGCGGAGAGAGTTTTCTCTACAGCACATTTTTCAATTGAAGAAATGTTCTGTATCCTAAGGTTATACAGGGCTTCCCCAAAACATGTCTACACAGTTTAACAGCTGACAGTTCAATTGATGTTTCTTTCTTTTAAGCCAGACTAAGCTTTGAACAAAGGAAACTCATCCTAAATGCTACTGGAAATTTGAAAACGCAGTTGAAGTACATACACTGCCTTTATAATTATTCAAAGTGTGTATACATTTTGGGGGTGGTCACTAAGCTTTGAACAAAGAAAATTTATCCACTAGACCTTTTTATGGGGACACATAAAAGATAGAGTTTATGGTACAAAACCGGCAGCAGTTAACAAATTGAGGGCACACAAATACTAACGAAATGATTCTTGATGTTTGCTATTCCATTGCTTCACGTTATCGGCAGGGCCTGGACCAGAAGGGACATCAGTTTGAAAACAGGCATTGACCAAAAAAATCATTAACAAAAAAAAAAAAAAAAAAAATACTCACTTCTGTAGATTCTTTTAAATTTTAAAAATGAACTATATACTAATAAACACTGACTTTATAATCATTCAAAGTGTGTATACATGTTTTGCACACCCTATATTTTTCTTACTCTTTTAGTATTAAAATGTTTTCTATAAAAGTAAGCAGGTATAGAAGTTGGTTATAAGGTTTTTGCGTATTTTTTTTAATCATCCACAGTTGTTAAAATAAACACTTTGCCAATCCAAGTAGGTGCTCCCATTTTTGTTGTTGCTATTGTTCCAAAACCTGTAGAGCCCTTGAATTCAAAGTCACACCAAGCTCTCACTCTGGTTCTTGAATCTGCAGCCCTAAAATCTACAGTTAACTTGTCTCAGCTAATGGGGCACAGCCACTGTCCTTCATTCATGAACTAATCTTTATTGAATACCTACTATACCGTATACTAAGCACTGGGGATATAGGTTTTACTATTTTATTTAACTTTTTAAATTTGATTTTTAAATGGGGTTTTTAGGGAAAGTCTCATGGAGAAGGTACTATTGGAGTGAAACTTGAACCAGGTGAGGGAGCCCTGTTGCTTCCTGGGGGGAAAGCACAAAGGGGAGGGGGAAGAGCATGTGCAAAGCCTTATTGAAAGAGGATGCTACTCCTTACGAGGGAGCAGCAGTGAAGTCAGTGTACTTGAGCTAAGTGAGCAAATTGTTAAGAAGAGGTCCAAGGACTATAAGAGTTGGAGGAAAGTGCCATTGAAAAACTACTCCCCTCCCCCACCAATGACATGGAAAGAAAGCTATTGAAGAATTGTGAGCAGAGATGTAGCATAATATGACTTTCCATATTTTAGGATCAGTCTGGCCACTGTGATAAGAATAGACTTGCAAAAAGACCAGGACCAAAACAGGAAAAATTGTTTGAGGGCTATTGCAATAGCTGAGGTGAGAGATGATGATAATTTGGACCACAACAGTTATAGTGAAGATATTGAAAACCTTTCACATTTGTAGAATTATACAAGATTTAACAAGATTAGGTCATACTTTCCTGATATGTATGGGTAAATAACCTCCTACATCATTCTACCAGCAAATGCTTAACTGTAACTTTACTGAAGCTGGTCATGAGACAATCGCATAATAATCCTCAGTCCACACTTTCTTTTCTCTTCCAAAGCTATGACAGTTAGTCGTATAAAGAAGAAAATAAAGACCAAAAGCAATGAAATACAATGGAGAGTAGTTTCAGTTCCTGTGAGTCTGAAACCAACCAAGCATTAAAGGATTAAAGATTTCTTAATGTCATTCCAATACGATGCTGAAGAGAAAGAGAACCAAACTTTTGGATAACCCTTAAGTGAATTTTAAAAGAATTTATTTTAATGGGAACCCATAGGCATGTACTCTTTTTCTTCTTTTGCTCTATTTTGCCCAAAGCTAATGGGAGCTCATATCCTCTTAAAGACTCAACTCCTCAGCCCTGTCCAGACTTCTCCAAGGACAAGTGCAATGTTATCAGAGACATGAGAAAGGATTTTTTAGACACTTCTCTGCTACTAGCTACGTCTTCCCATACTGGTGAGATTTGTATTCATATTATCTTGCAAAAGGGTCTAAATAAGGAGGATGTAGTTTAGGATCTTGATTAACAAAGACAAACTTTTTACTCATTCTGTATTATGAGAGGAATTTATCAGGAGGTTCTTTCTTCTATAAGGCATTAAGAATGCATTGCTACTTTGCAAAATACCTAACTCTAAGGTCTAAATAAAATAAATAAGATTGATGTCTGAGAATTAGATCCTTGAAGAATAGCATAATCTTTACATTGCCTTCCTCAAATAACAACTGGTGAACTAGAATTTCCATAGGAACCAGAGACAGTGATATGCAGGAAAATAACTAGCTTAGGAGTCAGGAGACTCCTGTTTTAGTCTATGTCATACCTAGAATTTATGTCTTGGTAAGTCATTGGGGAGGGCAGGACATTCATTTCCTCAAGTTAAAAATGAGCTAGATGATCCTTAAAGTCTCTCTGGGCTGCAAATGGTCAATGAGCTTTTAGATTTGCTAGCTGAGTAGGAATGCATAAGCTCTATATGCTGTAAGTAAAAGTTGAACAGATGGCAAAGCTGACATTCTGTTAAAAAATTCAGAAACCTAATTTATACTCTCTTCTGGATACAAGATCGTTCCACATCTATAAAGAAGCAAGTCCCAGGGTAAAATAAAAATCCTTTGAACTCTAGAATTCTTCAGTTTGACTTAAAAGAAAAACTTTTTTCAGATTACATTGAAATCATGCTTAAGAACAGTCAATCTACAGAAACTGTTAGAATCATCAAATATGGAAAGGGGCATTATATAAATAGCAGCCCATGTTTAAGGAAGTCAGCAGAGTTTGAGGAACATCAAGGGGAATACTTATTTATGTCAGTGGTTCCTGGTATAGTTTGTTTTATTAAATTTATTGGAGTGACATTGGTCAACATGAACATGTAGGTTTCAAGTATGGATTTCTGTGTTACAAGATCTGTATATTGCACCATGTGCTCACCAAAGTCAAATCTTCTGTCCCCTAGCATAAATTGTTGATTCCGAAAGCAAAGCAGACACTTTATTTACTGACTTATTGCCATATTGTAAATATTTGATGAAAAATAAATAGCTTGAATTGATTTTCTATCCTGATAATACAAACTTGACTCAAATATGATACAATTATCAGATCATAGACAAATGTTTTTATATTCATATCATTTTCAGGCAAACTTATTTTAATTAAAAATATAAGTAACCTTTGACTTTTCAATGCTAATTCCTAGTCAGAAAACTCCCCTACATTAATCCTGGTATCAGCAAAAGTCATCCCATACTGTGATTCAAATATAATCTTTGAAATAGTCCTGTAGGGTTTGGGGGCCCTTTCTAGATGGGATGACCTTGGGCAAGCAAATAGATAGATTTAAGTAGTAATTCAAAAGCTGTTTCGCTAGAGTTGACCTAATTCTTTGATTTAATGTTTGATATCCTTCAGAAAAGGCAGTTGCTTGTATGTCCTGAGCATTGTATGTGCCAGGGAGACATTAACTCAAAGTGACCACAGGGCAGCATTCACAGGCTACTGTGAGGAAGAACTTTTGTTCATTATTGTAAGGTTTTCAATGGTTGTGACAGTTGGACCAGATCTACAAAAGACTATTGGGGAGCAGGTGGGGAGGGGAAGGGGCTTGACTTCTCTGTGAAGGTGCAGTTAAAGCAGCAAGTGTATCCCTAACAAGAATAGCAGAAGCTGCAGCACTCCCCAGAAATACCCCAGTACCCAGAAGTGCTTCACTGCCAGAGGCATTCTGGGTCAAAAATGAGCTCTTAATAGGGAAATAAAAGTAACGCAAACAGAATGGAATTCAGTGTTCATTGTAATATAGACTATATTATAAAAGAGTATAAAAAGCAGACTTTAATGTCAGAGCAAAGCTCTATCAATTAATAGCCAAGTAACCTTGTCAACATCTTAACTTCTCTATCATCAGTTCCTTTATATAAAATGAAGACAATACAGGTAACACCATGCCCATAAAGCACTTAATACAGCACTTAATTCTTTGGATTATCTAAGTCTTCAATAATCATTAGTTATTTTATTTTTTGAATTCTTTATTATTTAAAGTATTAGATATAGTATTACATATGTCTCCTTTTTTCCCCCATTGGCCACCCCCAGCACATGCCTCTACCCGACTAGTGTCTGTGTCCATTGGTTATGCTTATATGCATGCATACAAGTCATTTGGTTGATCTCTTGTTCCCCACTCTCGCCTTCCCTCTGAAGATTGATAGCCTGTTTGATGCTTCTATGTTTCTGGATCTATTTTTGTTCTTCAGCTTATGTTGTTCACTATATTCCACACAAATGAGTGAGATAATGTGATATTTTTCTTTCTCCGACTGGCTTATTTTACTTAACATAATGCTTTCCAGGTCCATCCATGCTGTTTTTGTTCTTCGCTTATGTTGTTCACTATATTCCACACAAATGAGTGAGATAATGTGATATTTTTCTTTCTCCGACTGGCTTATTTTACTTAACATAATGCTTTCCAGGTCCATCCATGCTGTTGCAAATGGTAAGAATTCTTTCTTTTTTATAGCAGCATAGTATTCTATTCTGTAGATGGGCCACAATTTTTTAATCCATTCATCTGCTGATGGACTCTTAGGTTGTTTCCAAATCTTGGCTATTGTAAATTGTGCTGCTATGAACAATGGGGTGCATATGTCCTTTCTGATTATTGTTTCTGATTTCTTGGGATATATTTCTAGAAGTAGGAAAGTAAAAAATAAACAAATAGGATTACATCAAAATAAAATCATCAACAAATCGACAAATGACAAGTGCTAGTGGAGAGAAGGAACTCTCCTGCGCTGCTCGTGGGAATGCGGACTGGTGCAGCCACTATGGAGAACAGTATGGAGTTTCCTCAAAAAATTAAAAATGGAACTCCCATTTGACCCCGTTATTTTTATTATTATCTTTACTATCATTAGGATTGATCAAATAGGGGGTAATATGGAAAGACAGGATTTTTACTGTTGCCATCCAATTCAATCTCTTATTGAATTTATTCTTTTCTTTGTGTGAAAAAAGTAACTGGCGAAACAAAAATGGCTAAGAACTCATCTAACACTTTCAGAAGATTAGACAAGTAAACTAACAATTAAAATTATTATAAGTCAACATTCTTGAGATCAGTATCTGATTCACTGTATACTTTGTACTTTCAAAAGTACCACATAGTACTTACTTGATAAATAATTTAATTAAATTGGTGAGACATGAGCGATACTTACTGTTTAAACAAATAGCTAGGGAAATATTAAGGAAATAAAACTTCAATATAAGGTCAGAAAAGTCTTCTAAAATGCCCTAACACTAAAACTGAGGTGTAGAGTAAGATTGCAAGTTGCAAGTGAGGATAAAGAATACAAACTTTCTTAGCATAAGGAGTAGTCATTGCAGTGCCTTCAGAAGAGAGAACATATGTAATACTCTTTGTAATACTTTAAGCAATAAAACAAAATTTTTTTAAAAAGTATCTGGAAGAAAAGAAAAAAAAAGAAGAAGAAGAAGAGAGAACTGGTTTTATTCAGCAAACTTAAGTGATGCATACCTAAGAGAGACAATAAGAGATGGGTGTGGGATGATAAAGCACCCCTCCCACCTTCACCTCATCAGTCACTCTGTCCCATTCTTCCCTTATTTTTCTTGATAGCACATATAACTTCTTGTTGTTACACTAGCAATGTATTTGTCTATTGTCTGCCTCAGCCACTGGACTGTAAGCTTCATGAAGGTAGGCACATAGTACTGTTTTTATTATTTCTATGTTTGCAGTCCTAGAGCAATGGCCTGTCAGACACTCCACACTCAATAAATATTCATTGAATGTGGATAGAGCGTCGGCCTGCGGACTGAAGGGTCCCAGGTTCGATTCCGGTCAAGGGCATGTACCTTGGTTGCAGGCACATTCCCAATAGAGGGTGTGCAGGAGGCAGCTGATCGATGCTTCTCTCTCATCGATGTTTCTAACTCTCTGTCCCTCTACCTTCCTCTCTGTAAAAAATCAATAAAATATATTTAAAAAATATATATTCATTGAATGAAAATTGACAGAATGACTAAGGAGGGCGTTGCTTATGAAATATTTTAAATATAATATTTAGGAAGAAATATCAAGATGACTTAGCATGAGGGTGGAGGACAGTGACAAGTCTGAGAGCATCTCCTGGGTTTCTGACTGAAGTGACTGAGGGAATGGCTAATAACTGCTTATGAAATTCAAGACTAAGAGTTAAATTTTTGTTTGTGCTTTTGAGAGGATGTGGGGTGTTGTTATACATTATGATTCCCCCACCCAGCCAGTAGTTGAGAATCAGCCCATGAACCAGGAGGTCACGGATCGATTCTTGGTCAAGGCACATGCCCAGGTTGCAGGCCCGATCACCAGTAGGGAGGCATGCAGGAGCCAGCTGATGGATGATTCTCTCTCATATTGATGTTTCTCTCTTCCTCTCCCTTTCTCTCTCTGAAATCAATAAAAACATTATGATTTCTTCAAAGTTGTAGGGGGGAATTTCCTTACCTACCAAGAATTGACACAGTATTTCCCTCAAGTGGACAACAGCATTCTGCATTCAGTCTACCGTGGGAAATGAAGCTATTTTTTATTAACAGCTACAGAGCAGATTACTATAATCAGCAAAATCCTACATTAATCATCTTCTTTGCATAGAAGTCAAAATTAAATGATTTAAGGACTTTCAATAACCTGCCTCAGAGCTGTATAGTTGAAATGAGAAACACAATTTTTGCAGTTGAAAGTCAGCGAGTCTACCCCAGAACTCATCATTTGTCATCCAGCATGCTGTTCAAGAAATCACTCTTTATTTAGGTGAACACCACCCAGGGTCATTTCCCCACGAAAGAAATTTAATAGTGAATAATCAAATGTATTCACTCTCACAGTCACTGGCATGAGTTGGCAATTACTTCTTGGAACTGAGCTATTCTCAGTGGGATATAAAAATTAGGCTAATCATATGGTGACTACTTACTTCATCCTGTATTTGTTCCTGTTAGGAACAGAAATTGTCTCTGTAATTGTATACAAAATCCTGTTACTAGAATCATCACAAGAAAATTATGTACAGCTACTCCTTTTCTGAAGAAAAGACAAAAGTAGCACTTTAAAATACCACTTTCAGATCAAGCAAAATTAATGGTTTTGGCTTTGTGCATAAAAGCCAGGCCCAAATTAATACTATTTACAGTTTGGCATGTGAATGTAACAAACTGATATTTAATATGTTGT
>NW_006289390.1:387810-395729 GCF_000327345.1 Myotis davidii
TTCTCAAGTCACTGTAATTCCACTTAATCTTCCTTATCATCAGTGCAAAAGATATACCTCTATGTTGGAACATAAGACATGGTTGAAATTTGAATATTTTAGACTAACACAAATGGCAATCTCACATGGTTCCACCTGGTATAATGAAAAACGAGGGGACAAGTATAGAATTCAGACTATTAACATTCTCCTTTCCCCCCATTTTTTTGAGACTCAATCTAGACTAGGGAGTCATAGCATTATACCTGAGATAATTTAAGTAGCCTCCTATTTGGATTATTCCATTTCCAAATTTGGATTATTCCATTCTTCCTTCTCTTTCTATGTGAATCTGTCATTTCCACTACTACTATAAAAGCAATTTTATACATCTGTCTCTTTTCTGTTCCAAAGTCTCCAGTGTTTGCCTTTTGTCAATGCAGTAAAATTGAACTTTCAGTATCTAATTGCTCAAAAGTATTTATTGAGAGCCATTTAGTTGCCAGACACTCTTTTAGCACATTGAACAAAACAAAATCTGCCTTTGTGAGCTTACATTCTAGGAGAGAAATAGACTAAAAAAGAAAACTGAAAAAAATACACAGTATATTAGATGGTGGTATTGGGGTGAAAATAAAACACAGAAGGGAAATAGGGAACCTCAGGACAGGGCGTTGAAATTTTAGAGGAGGTAGCCTAGGATGCCCTCACTGAAGAGTGAGCATTTGGGTAAAGACTAAAGGAAGTGAAAGGGTGAGCCTCAAAGACTCACCTTGGAGAGAGCACCCCAGGACAAAAGCCTGAGATGAGTGCATGCCTGGCAGGTTGTCACAACTGCAAAGAGGCCAGTTAGCTGGTGATGTTTGAGAGTTGATGAGCAGCAGATGAGGTCAGAGGTGTGGGGCTGTCCAGGCCACCTTAAAGAAGCAGTGAGAGGATTTTGAGCTATGAGTGACATGAGCTGGCTTGCTTGCAACTTTGCTATTCATAGTCTGAAGGGGGCAAAGGCAGAGCAAGGACACCTTGCAATGATCCAGACAAGAGACTGTGATGGTTTGGACCTGGGTGGTGGTGACAGTGGAGACAGGAGGAAATTGTCATATTCTTGATATATTTTTAAGATAACTGACAGGAAATGTTAAAATATGAGATGTGTTGTGAGAGAAAGAGAAGAATTGACGATAACCGTTATTTAAAGGCCTTCCTGACACAGCTTTGACCTTCCTTTCCTATTTCATCTCCTGCTATAGGCTAAAGGGTAGTAGAAAAGTCCCTAGACTTAATTAAGCATGGAAGGCCTGAATTCAACTGTAGCGCTGTCACTTTTTAGGATTAGGATTTGATATAAATCACATAAGCTAGCTCTGTTTCTTTACCTATAGATGAGGATATTAATAGTTACTTACAGGGCTCTTCTGAGGTCCAATCATATTGCAAAGTGATAATAAAGCATAATCTAGTTTATGAATCCAGTACTCCAGCAAACTAGTCTATTAATTATCAGGCCTACATTAAGTATTTCTCAATCTTCCTGCCTCTCTGCCTTTGCGTTTTGCTATAGTAGCTCATCTGTGAGACACTCCCATCCTCTAAGGACCACATCACATCCCAAGTCATTCTCCCTGCAGTAAAATCCCTCTCACTACCCCTTTTTCTAACTCAACTCTTTGCTTTCCCCAAATGTTGGCATATTGCGTAAGTTTAACATTCAAAATTAAATCTTAAACACTTTAAATGCTTAATGTGAGACAAACATTGTTTGGGTGTCTGTTAATTCACAAATTATATTTTAATCCCCTTAAGAGCATACAATGGTTGCATTTTGTGCTTCTGAATTGTAAACTCTATATAGTATGATATGAAAAATAAATAAAAGCAGAATTGTGAATTTTATATGGAGTAATATAAAAAATAGAAAAATCTCTATGAGCAAAATAATATCTATATAGAAATCTTTGTTCTAATTAGGAACTTAGACTTTAGGATTTGATTTTAAAATTATGCAAGTTTTTAAAGTATGCCTTTATTGCATAAAGAAGTTGCCTATAGTGAAAAAAAAAGATACTCATAGTACTGAAGAGATAAAAAATGTTAGGGGAAAACTTGAAAAGAAATTCAGTTTATTCGTATGGAATATTCAAAATCTACAGAGATGATTTCTACAAAAAATCAAAGTCTATAGCAAGAAAGAAAGATGGTCTCTCAAACCTGTCATAAGTTAATATATTGCTTTGAGATGAAGAAGGTAACTGCAAGGAGTGTATCATCGGGAGTCCATTGACACCTGAAATCCAAATAGAAAAACACGTGTTTCTTCAAGAGATCAAAAAAAGACCTAAGAGTTTCTTCCTTCTGAAATAAAAGCAAAAAAATGACCACCAGTAGAACCGATGTTGGTCACGCTCAAATCCAACTCCTCCTTATCCCTATGTTTCATCAGTCACCAAATTAATTCATTCCACACTTTAATCTAGACTCTATGCCCATTTGGATGACTTAAATATGGTCTCCTAACTGGTTTTTCTCGTTCCTGTGTTAAAGTCAGCCACTATACTGTTCACAGTCAGCTAAACGATCACTCTAAAACACATTCAGTCTTGTCACTCTCTTCTTAAAGTCCTTACGGGGTAAAGAACAGAATGATGTCGCCGGCTAGAGAAGGCCCTGTGGTAAGGGACATTCTGGCTCATCTCTGCAGCCTTTAAAGCTCTTTTCACAGGCCACACCGATTCTCCACACACCCTCCTCGTTTGTCAAACACACAGGATAAACTGCAGTGTTTCAGGTTCCTCAATGTGTCCTGCTGTGCCTCTTCTTATTTCTAAACTTTTTAACACCCTGATTCCTCTCTACAGATTTCCCATTCATTCATTCATTCATTCACACAACTCTATTTAGCATCTACTGAGCACCCACTGGTTTAAGTTCTGAGCGCAGAAATAGAACCTACCTTCATGGAACAGTGTGGCGGCTGCAAGACACTAATAACATCATCACTCAAATGTGTATTTCGAAACTGTGGTCAAATCTAAGAAAGAAATATGCAGAAAGCTGTAAGAGCTTACCTGACAGAGAAGTGATATAGTCAGAAGGTAAGTGCTGCCTGAGATAAACTCTGAAAGAAAAGCCCAAGTGAAGGGAAACAGTCTTTTAAAGGGAGCAGTATCACGTGCAAAGGCACTGAGGTGGAGCTACATGGTACCTTCTATCTAGAACATCTGAGAAGGCCATTTTTGCTGGATGTTAGGAAGGTGAGTAGGATAGTATAGAAAATAAGTCTGGAAAGAGGTAAGGGACCAGTGTGACCATGTTTGAGTATGTATCATAAAATAGTAGGAAAACATTGAAGCCTTCGTGCAAGGAAGGGCCACAGAGTTTCTGTCTAAAAACATCAAATTAGTTGCTATGTGAACAAGTGAATATATGACTTAATGGGCTCATCTATTCTTTGTACTGAAATAAAATTCTCCAGTGGCCCAGTTCTAGAAAAGCCCAAGAGAAATAAGTAAAAATAGCATTAGTGCATTCCTGAGAGGCGCCGTTCAGGGGCCTTGAACCTGTGGCAAATAGTTGAAATTACTTGCTATATGCCTGTAGTAATAAGGGTTAGATTGCATTGCAACTTACAGGAAACTTGCAAGATTTAAAGTATCAAATTCCCCTAGATGATGCCAGGTGAATTGCATATGGACACTACAACGTAGGAATTAGGTGACACTAAGTGTTATTGTCAGAAAATATAAAAGGCCTTAGGACCTAGAAGGACCACCTTTGAAGATGGATTTTCTATTTTTACTCTTAGTTACTTGTAGAAAAGAGAACACTAAAGACGTTCCATCTTATCTTAGGTTTAAATGTATGGCTTCAAGCAGTATAAGTTGGAAGACCTTTGTTCACTTTCACGGTGCCCTTCTTGAACTATGGCATAAAGAAAAGCTAGAGTCACCGCTGCAGATAATTGTAACCAAGCTGCAATGTCAGTCACTCCGTCTGCATGCCGAGACCTCTGGGTCCGGGCCGCAGCCTTGGACTTGTTTCAGGGCCCAAGTGCTTTAGAAACAAACTAAAAGGTTACCAAAGCTGCTCTGCAGCTCCAGGACGGTGGCATTCAGGGCCCTGAGGGTTGCAGACGCCTTCCTATTCCTCTCTGTGACTGAGGCTATGCACAACATGAAATAAACTGCCAGACACACACACCTTTCTTTTCAAATGCTGGTAATTGTGCCAGACCAGAGAAATCAATGGTGTAGTAATGGGGACCCGCATAGCAATTTACAAGATTAATGAGAGAGGCTTTAATTTGAGGAAGTACACGCTGTTGCTACCTCCCTTTGTTACTTCTTGTTAAGCTTTGCAACTCCTCATGGGACTTACCCAGTTCTCTCATTCCCAAACCATCGCCCATGACCTAGATGTTGCTCTATCCCATATTCATGACAATAGCATACCCCTCATCTCATTATTACATTACCCTGATGATTTTTCTTGATAATTTCTACCTTCTCACTTCTCATTTTCTCCTCAATCTCTCACTCTCATGAAATATGACTGAAATACTTAGCATTCCATTGATGCTGCTCCTATTGAGTGCACCAATGACCTAATTAAAAAGCCTTATGAACACTTACCTGTTATTAGCTAAATGAAATTTCTTTATATCAGATGGTTAACCTCCTACTTTTTAAAATTAACCCTGATATGAATGTCTCCTGATTCTCTTCCTGCCCCTCTGTGTACAGATAGTTGAATCAAATAACTTGCAAAAGAGAACATCAAACAAACAAGCTCAGCTTGTGTTGCTAGCAGCCACATCTCTGGATAGAATTACTCATCCAAAATAGGTCATTATCCATAGATGATATAAACGTGTTGATGTGTAAGGCTGCAGTCACTCAAGATTGCTTATATCACTCTGATTCTATTTAACATAATTGATAATATAACTACATGAGATAACATTTAAAAATATTTGTAGGTGTAATTGATAGTGTTCTTCAATAACTATGAAAAAGCCCTGAATTACTAATCTAATAATGTGATTTGTGCACAGTATGCCCTCACTACTATTATATTCAAATTATTTTGGTTTTGATGTTATTCATATAATACTATATAATTTGTATAATAGTTACCTAAGTATCAGTTTTACTAGACAGTTGATTCCTTGTAGAATCAAAATCATGTCTGGACATATCTTAATGAATTTGGATGTAGTAGGTTTTCAATAAATTAGATTGATTAAAATGTTAGACAGCTTTTTTTTTTAAGAAGAAGACTTGAAAGATCCTTTACAGTAATGAATTTCCCGTTAGTGTAATAATATTCACCTAAAACTACAGTATTCCTTTTCTGGCCAACAATATTGCATAACAGATTGTCTAGTAACTAGAAGAATACAAATCATAGTCAGATGTAGAATTAGTACAACTTGACTTGTGATTTTCCAGTTTATATAACAGGTAGGTTACATAATCATAGGTTCAATAGCAGTATTTGCTGCAATTTACAATGTATTCCCAACTATCTTAGCAAATAAATAAGACACATATCTGAGCAGCAATGAAAAATAAAACATTAAAATCAAACACAGCTTACTAAAGATTTCAAGTTTTTAACCAGGCTCTGAAATTATAATTATTGGTCTTTTGCACTATATTGAAAAGTTGCCATTTATTTTTTATTAAGATTAGTGGTTCTTTTTAGACAGCCAACTTTCTTTGCCATTTAACAAAGATTGTATCCTAGGGTTTTGTATTATTTCAGGTCTAGTGTTATTTAAAAGTCTGAAAAATCAGATAACAAAATGTTGAATTTATTTTTGTTTTATTAGTGTAAAAGTCCTGTAGGCAGGAAAATAACAACCTGGATGCCTAATACTGACATGAAGCCTAATAATCACATGATGCAAAAAAAAAAAAAAAAGAAGAAGAAGAAGAAGCACTAACTAAAAAACTACCAAGCTGTGGATTGATCCCAGGGAGCAGGAAGGCTACTTTGACATGTGTGGCCAATGTTTGTCATTTTTACAACATGCAAAAATCATCAAACTAACAAAAAGTCTTTAAATAATGTTGGTATGACAATAAGTAAAGAGAGAAAAAAATAGTAAGATGTCAATTAGTATTGTACAAAAAACACATCTTCATAGGTCATCAAAAATGAATAAAAGGAACATTGCCTCACTTATTATCAGGGAAGAAGTCCCAGTAACAGAATAAATGAGGCATGAGCATGTACATTAAGAGAGGACTCTGATCATCATGTTACCTGTGCGTCCAATAGGAAACAAGGGAGAGAGTCCTGGGTTTGGGGAGAGGAAGTAGGGACAATCTAGGTAAGATTTGAAAAAATAATTACAGGCAAACATCACAAAAGGAAAGACTAAATGGAGCAAGATATAGTAATTAACATGTCCTCTTTGGGGAATTTTTCTTTTCATTTAGATAAAAATGAATCCTGACTGCCACAATATTTCATTTGGCAGGATATCAGGTAATTTATATTTCAAGTATGATCTCATCATCAGTTCCATCTGTTGATACTAAGTGAACATTCATAATGCTTGAAACTCTGACGGGTAGAACGCATACCTAAAAATCAAAATCTTTGAATCTGAGACACACATACCAATGAAAACTGGTAAGTGTGCTCTTATCTTACATATGTTGTATACTCATTTTAAGTCTTCACTTTTCATCTACCTGCTCTCCATTCTAACTCCAGGGACCAGAGCAGGGGGAAACAATAGGCAGATGCCAGAGAATGAGCTCAAACAAGTGTTAAACGTTTTTTTGCTAATCTCCCAAGGATATATTTAGAGAGAATGGAAGGGAGGGTGGAGGAGAGAGAAAGGAAAGAAACATCAATGTGAGAGACACATAGATTGGTTGCTTCCTACACATGCGCTGGCTCGAGTATTGAACCCAAAACTGTGGTAGGTGCCCTTGACCAGGAATTGAACCCACGACCCTTCAGTGCAGGGGCTTAGACTCTAACCACTGAGCACACTGACCAGGGCACTTCTTAAAGAGGACTAGCATATTTTTTTATACTAAGCCACAGGGAGGGAAATAATTCGTTAAGGGGCTCTGATCCTAACCAATCCTTGTTTAAGGGCTATTCATAGATCCAAAGTATCTTTTCCCTTTCTCTCACATTTCATTTTATAACTGAAAGCTGTAAAAAGCGAAAGGTCATGTTGGCATGAAGAAGTCCTCTAAGTTCTGGATTCATAAATTTGCCACTTTATCCTTAACCCAGATACTAAGATCCGTGACTTCCCTTCTACATGCAGAAAATCTGGACCAAGTACAGGGTAGAGACTATCCAGTCCTCCCTGGAAGCCTGTCTCCATCTAGTAAATACCCCTCCTTCCTCAGCAATCTTGGATGTACTTCTCAACCTTCAAGGCCCAACTCAAGTTGTTTCTATTTCATGGTATTTTTCCTTGTCCCATCCAGACAGATTTAACCAAACTCTCCCTTGGGCCAAACTTTTATCTTGAGGGCAATTATCATTATGGTTTTTAAACTAATTTACATTTGTGAATTTGAATGCCTATCGTCTCTACTAGACTATGAATTTGAGTACACAGTGAAGTCTCTTGTAATGGGTCATTCAATTCATCCCCATTCAACATTATTCCCATGCTACAAGAAGAGCTAAATAATGCCTTCCCTATATCATAAAAACCTAGGCGGTGTCACCTGCGACATCATCACAAGATGGCCACCCTCACGTCACCACAAGATGGTTAACACAAGATGGCCTGCAGGGGAGGGCAGTTGGGGGTGACCAGGCCTGCAGGAGGCAGGGACAGTGACCCAACCTCACAAACATGTGACAGTCAAAAGAAATGGAGTCAGTGAAAGCATCTTACAGACCCTAGAAGTGCTATTTTATGAAAGAAATATGTGCTTATAAGCGTAGAGGCCTCTCTT
>NW_006289390.1:397418-401450 GCF_000327345.1 Myotis davidii
TGGGCCTAAACCGGCAGTCAGACATCCCCCAAGGGGTCCCAGATTGGAGAGGGTGCAGGCCGGGCTGAGGGACACCCCCACTACCCCGTGCATGAATTTCGTACACCAGGCCTCTAGTTTACAATAATGGGTCCTCCATAAATATTTTTGCATTGTCATAACCAAAAACGCAGGTTTGGCTGCCTGCCACAAGGAAAGCCAAACTCATCAAACAGGTGCTGGTGCAAAAAGAAAGATGTTTATTCAAGCGTAGCAACCTGGAGAACAGTGGACTTTCACCTCAAAGATCATTCCCCCTTCCTGTTCAAGCCCACTGTTCTTACAGAGATAAGGAGGGAGGACTTTTTATCTACCCAATTATCTTGCTAGCTTTCTTGTGCTGGGGCCCTGTGCATTCATCTTTCTATCTTTTTGCACACTTGGTGTAAGAACCTACCCCTGTGGCCATTAGGTCAATGGGGGAGACTCCCAGATGCTTCATCTTACTGTTGATGGTAACATTGTTCCTTTAACATCTTCTCTTGTGTAGTTGAACCAAAAAATGTTGTTGCTACCTTGTTCAAAGGGAGAGTCAAAACATATGTTCAAAATTAATTCTATCTATTGTGTAAAATTACCAAAAAGCATCTATGAAATTATTATTGATTACAGGTGGTACTGTATTTGGGTTTTGGTTTATCTTATTAAAAATGTGTCTAGAGCAATGTAATATTCTTCAGTAGAGAAACTTTGAGAGCTTATTCAAAGAAGGATGTTGCTACTTCCTGTTTTATTCAAGAACTATTTTAAAGGATCTTGTTGTCCCAGGCCAAAAAAATGATTTGAAAATAACCACTTTAATTTTTAAATTTATAAGCATCCACTGTATATCTTGGAACATAAAAATGTAGGTATAGAATCAGTGACTGCCTACATAATTAAAGGGAAGTAAAGGATGCTCTTAGTAACCACCTGTATTTTTTCCCCACTAGGATATTCAATACTTCAAGCTATTATGGAAAAAGCAGGACAAAATGGTTGGCATGTCAGCGCTATATGTGTGGAAAATTTTAATGATGTCAGCTATAGACAACTTCTAGAAGAACTGGATAGAAGACAAGAGAAGAAATTTGTCATAGACTGTGAGATAGAGAGACTTCAAAACATCTTAGAACAGGTAAGTCCTGGATTTTATACTATTATTAACCTAGTTCTTGTACTAAAAAAGCTGACCTTTGGTTTACTTGTCCCCATCAATATCTTCTTCCAACCGTTTAGTTTGAAGTGTGGAGTTAGGAAGTTTTCATTCTATGGTTTATCTCCAAGATGAAATAATAATCTGCTATTACAAAGGCCATTTTGGTTTAGATCTCAAAGTGGGAAGGAGCACTATTTCTCAGACATTTTTAAGCTGTACAATAGAAAGAGCCTTTTGTGAACCATCAAGATTTCTTGACCTCCTATTTTCATAAACATCAATATTTTTCTTCTATATCTATGTATTTTTTAAATTTATCTTTATGGTTGAAAGTAATACAGATGTCCCCTTTTCCCCCCATTAACCCCTCCAACTTGCACTCCCCCACCACCACCAGGCATTCACCACACTATTATCTGTGGCCATGGGTTATGTATACCTGCATATAAATTCTCCCCACCCACCCACCTAATTTTGAGGATTAATGCCATTCCATCTAAAATATTTGAATATTTTAATATTTGTGATGGTGTGCTTTTTCTAACCTTTAGAGGAATAGTTACATGAGAAATAACATGAATTAGTAAAGCAATGAAACAAAGCAAAGTAATTTTTGGAACGGATTCTTTGTCTGCCAGAATCAAAAAATGAATCCACAGTCAGAAAGTGGTAAAGCAAAGGTGGAGTTTATTAAAGAACAAGTACAGACTCCCAAGTGGGAAGAGGGGACGGGTCCCACTGAGTTCCTTTTCCCTGTGGCTTACAAAGGCTACAGATCCTGGTGCCTTGATATCCCCTCTGATTGGTCACTATTCCCTTAGACTGGTTACTATAGTAACTCCTGGGCTCAAAGGTTAACCAAAAACCAAATACAGTTCCACCCTCCTTCCTTATTGTTTTCCTATTCCCTTTGGGCTTTCTTCTTCTTCTGGATGAAGGGCTTCCTTCCCTTTATTTTGTAAATATAGACCTTTTGCTGGTCCCAGCTCCCTCATTCTATAGAAATGTACCTGTTGCAGCTTTTCAGCTTCCCTATTCTATGGAAATATACCTTCTGCTGCTCTGCAGCCCTGTGCTTGCTTCCTCCATGGTCCCCTTAATTTCTAAAATTTCTAAAATTTCCTAAACCTGTCCTATTTTACCCCTAAAATTCCTGTTTCACTTTCAATAAATATTTGTTGATTTGATTTGAAGGAAACTATAAAATAGAGTTTTGCCATTGTGTTAAATGATCGGAAAATATTGCCAGATAATGGATAACATTTGTGTTCCCCCTAACCTGCATATCGTGATGAAGCTTCGAAAGGCCTTATTTGGCCAAAATTACAGTGAATGAATGCCATCTAGTGGTCTCAGAAATGTTTGCCTATATTCATCTACAATAATGAGTTGGCTAGACAATATTGCAGCATGACATTTTTTATTAGTTTGCTATATATATTTTATCTACAAAATTACATGATTTGATTTGTGGTAGTAAATTTACCAACTAAAAGGTTTATTTCTAATAATAACTTAAATATGCAACTATTCAAAACCAGCATGTGTTTTGGAGATTCCTCATTGTAAGAGGGCATTAAACCAGCTGCCTTATATTTCCTTCCTCAACTATATTAGAGTTTGTAAAAGTTAAAAAATTTTTAAAATATAGTATTTCTTTTAACAGTCTAGTAAAGCCAGAGCATACTGTAGAGGAAATGACAGTGTATTCACCTTCTGTCATCCTTTATAGAAGAAAAAGAAAAAACCCTTGATTGAAGAAATATGTTCATATTATATCGGGAAATAATTCATTACAAACCTATCCATTATCCAGGTTTATTCCTAAAAAAGCCCAAAATTATTAAGATTGTCATTATTCAGGGTATATGGAATTTTTACTGTATATTTATGGAAACCAAGGAAAAACATTCTTTCTTACTTCAGCTCAAAGTTCCATACTTCCTCTCTCCCACTCCCGTCCGGATTGAGGGTTTGGGTTGTTTGACCTGAACAACTGAGGCTTTGTAAATAGCTCCTCCTGAAGCCCAGAGTGCAGTCCATTCTAAGACCTGCTGGTTGCCAAGTTCCTGTCCGAGCTTGAGAGACGCTCAGAAAGACCATCCACGTAGCACCTGTGCTTCCAAGACTGTGTCTGGAGAAGGCAGCTGAATGGTTAACGCACACTGACCCATTTCAGAGGCGTAGCTGGTTTCTCGGAAGAAAATAGGCATACCCGAGTGATTTGGATTAACTCTTTGAATAAGCCTTAACTAAGCTCTTGCTAAGGGAACTGGACATCTAAATTTTTCTTGTCATTTCAAAGAAATTATTTCTTTTCTTTTTCCCAACCTCATTGAGATATGAATTATGTATAACATTGTGTCAGTTTAAGATGTACAACATGATAATGAGATACCCTCATAATACATTGTGAAATGATTACCACAGTAGGATTAGTTAAAAGTCCATTACTTCACATAATTATCATTTCTTTGGGTGGCTGAGGACATTTACGATCCATTTTCTCAGCAACTTAAAAAAAGGATATAATACAGTGTTGTTAATAATAGTCACCATGCTGTACATTACAACCCCAGAACTTAGAAACCTTGAATGTCTACCTGTTCTATTTCTATTTTTCTTGCTGAAAGCTAAAAGGTTTCTGTTCTATCATGATAGCATAGTGATAACGAGGCTAGTGAATAGACCTTTGTCCCTTTAAAATGCCTCTTAGGTATAACTCTCATCAATTATAGCAAAGTCTAGGGTATTGTGAGAATATAATGTGCTCTTAATTGTCATATAAAGTTTCTCTGTAAGAAAAGCTTATTTCTGGTTCTGCAAATGATTTTTACTATATATATAATATTATA